>NC_133325.1:416488458-416788458 GCF_042186555.1 Aquarana catesbeiana | reverse complement strand
GGGGGGTTTGCAACCTGTTTGGGTAAGAGGGAGGATTTTCGGGAAAGTGCCTTTCATGGAGTCTGGCTAATGTATCGGAGCGAATTATTTGGGAGGCTTGGCCATGGGGATAGAGAAGGGCTGTGATAATGTCTTCTTGGAATTTTAGATAGGTTAGGGAACTTTGGGTGCACTTAGAAAAAATAATATATGAATCGAACAGGGCTAGTTGCATCAAATAAATGGCGACTTTTTTTGTACCAAAACAGTGACTTCCTGGTGGGCAAGTAGGGCTGCATCATCTGGTCATTCATATCCACCCCCCCAATGTATAGGTTATAGTCATGCACACATTTTGGCTTCTGGATGGGGCCTTTTCTTCTCTGCAGTTCCACCAAGGTGTCATTATGCATCGTGGAAAGGATGTAGACATCTCTTTTTTTATCTCTCCACTTCAGCGCTAGTACCTCTTCAGTCCGCATACTGGCCAATTCACCCTGTTTCAATTTCTTGGCGACCGAGCTCTGTGGGAAGCCTTTGCGTTTGGTCCATGCTGTCCCACAGGCCACAGTCTTCTTTTGGTACAAATTGCGGAAAAGTGGGAGACTCGTGTAGAAATTGTCTACGTATAGGTGTTAACCTTTCCCAAGCAATGGTTTGATCAACTCCCAGACAATTTTGTCATGTGTTCCCATGTAGGTAGGGCATCCAGGGGGGTTTAGCTGTCTGTCTTTTCCCTCATAAATGATAAAGTCATATGTGTAACCCGTGGCTCTGTCACACGCCTTATAAAATTTTACCCCACGTCTGGCTCTTTTACTGGGGAGGTATTGCTTTATTCCAAGTGTTCCGGTGAAGTGTACTAGGGATTCATCTACACAAATATTTACATCAGGGGTAAACATCTGCTTGAAGATGGCGCAAAAAAATTGCTTGGGGGCCGAATTTTGAATAATTTATCATAACTGGGATGATTTTGATGGAGGCATTGGGCATTGTTGTTGAAATGTAAAAATCTAATAATCATCTCCTAATGGGTTCTGGGCATCAATGACGAATAGACCGGCATGTGGTGGATAGGTTGGGTAGACCAGTAGGCATGGAGTTCATTTTTTTTGTCAGCCCCATGTTAAGGGTTAGGCCAAAGAAAATTTTAAATTCTTCCATGGTGAGGGGTTTCCAAACAAAAGGACGGGAATATGAAGAATTTGGATTATTGGCTATATATTAGGCTGGCGTATAGATTACATTGCTCCACAATGTAATTTAGGAGATCATCAGTAAAAAATAAGTGAAAATAATAAATTGGGGTTACATTTTCCAACTATATCTGAGGGCCTGGCTGGGGGAATTACAGGTTCTACTGATGTATCAGGCTGCCATGTTGGATATAGTAGAACATCTGGGAGGCTAGTATGGGCCCTGCCTCGTTGATGGGATGCTCCGTTGCTATCATCTGGCCTATCCTCTAGGAAGGTTGCAGAACTGCTAGTGGATGCCTGCCTATCCCGGAGTGCTGCGCTGCTGGTAGATGCCTGCTGGTGGATGCCCTGGAGTGCTGCACTACTGGTTGATGCCTGCATATCATCCTGGAGTGCTGAGCTGCTGGCGGATGCCTGCTGGTGGAAGCCCTGGAGCGCTGCGCTGCTGGTGGATGTCTGCACCTGCTCATAGCTCCCGATTCTCCTTGTTAGGATTCTATCTTCCTCAGTTTCCGTCTTGAATCCACTGCTTTCCATTGGCTCACAGTCGCTATCCGAGTCTGACAGAGAGAGTTCCCCGCTACTCTCGTCCGACATACTCTGGAGTATCTGGAGAGCCTCCTCGGCGTTATAGAATCTTTTAGTCATGTTGGTGGGCAGATGTGCCAGATGGCAGGCAGATGTGCCAGATGGCAGGCAGCAGATGTGCCAGATGGCGGGCGGCCATGCCAGATGGTTGGCGGCTAGATGTGCCTGATGTTGGCGGGCAGATGTGCCTGATGTTGGCGGGCGGCAGATGTGTCAGATGGTGGGTGGCAAGTGTCTCAGATGGCGGGTGGCAAATATGTCAGATGTTGGGCGGCTGTGTCAGATGTTGGCAGGTAGATGTGCCTGATGATGGTGGGCAGATGTACCAGCTGTTGACGGGCTGATGTGCCAGCTGTTGGCGGACAGATGTGCCAGCTGTTGGCAGACAAATGTGCCAGCTATTGGCAGGCAGATGTTCACTGTATGACAGGTGTTTTCACTGTTTTGGGGACACTGTGTTTTGGGGACACTCGCTGAGTGATCAGTGGGTAAACAGCAGACAAACAGCTAATAACACACTGTTGTCCCGGCTACAGCACAGATCTCTCTTCCTCTCCTCACTGACAGGCTTTGTGTGAGGAGAGGAAGAGATGAGAGCATGAGTTATAACCGCTCTCTATTTACATTACATGACAACTGTGATTGGACACAGTCGTCATGTGATCAGGAGGGCCAATCACAGAGCCCTCCTGTCTTGTACACCTCTCCTGTCTCTGGGGGGCACAGGCAGATCGGGATCGTGCTGCTGCTCGGGCATGCAGCGGCGCGATCCCCTGTCAGATGCCACCCCTCCCCCTTTGTTTACATTACGATGGCTGTGATTAGACACAGCCATCGTGCGGATCAGGAGGGCAAATCACAGTGCCCTCCTGACGTTCAGGAATGTCCACTTAGAAGGAGGGAGCTCCCACCCGGCCGTATATGTACAGTGGCCAGGTGGGAAGTGGTTAAAGTTACCCTGTCAGCACAAAACCATACCTGTAAAAGTTTACAGCAGAACAAGACCAGGGCTGCTCCAGGCCTTATACTATTTATTTACCTCTCCAGCCACCTACTGGGTACAGATCCACAGGGATTGGCTGCAGCATAATACATGGCAACCCATCTGAATTATCCAGCCCATTATGTTGCAGAAATCTCTGGAATAAAGGGGGAAGCAATTAAACCTGCAGCCTGTGAGGTTCAGAACAGCTCAAATCAACAGCTGCTCCAATAATTACAGAAAAGAACTAAATTTACCTAACATCCTAGCAACCTATCTAGGAGGGTGCTAAATCGAAATATTGACGTATAGGTTGTCTGAACATAGAATTAAAGTCCTGTGCATAAGCCCAACATAAGCTTCAGCTACAATTTCTCTTTAATACACTAAACTCTGCAAGCTACCTGGTTGTTTCTTTTCAATAATAGCAATAATTTAAAAATGAAAAAACCTATTTTCTTTTTTTCTTTTTTCCTTTTCACTAGGTCTCATGAGTTTGTATTTTTTCCTTTCCAATCCTTTAATTTCGCAGTGGAAAAGTTCCATTATCTCTGCTTCACACAACGTGTTATTAATGGATTAAACTGCGTGTAGGTGAAGGTCTATTTTAATGCTCTTAATGACTTTAAAACTGGATTTCCTTAGCGATTTTTAGAGGTGCGAGACTGCTAACGACATCTAGAATGGAAAGACACTGTTCCTACTGAAATGAGAAAAAGAATTTGGTATGCTGAAAACTAGTAAAAGTTCCACCCTGTAGTTTTCAGTATTGATCAATGTACAAATACAATAAGGTATGTGCTCTCCTACAGTGAACTGACATAAAAATATAAGGACAAAGGAAAAATTAACAAGGCTTCTTCTTTTACCTCTACATGGGCCGGTATGAACATCTAGAGATCTAGGAACAATGCCAGTGACAACTTGCCCTGGGCTGACTTTCTCTTCAAGTGGATACATCCAACCATGCTGTCTTTTTAACCTTCAGCCCGGGTTCACACCTATGCGAATTAGATGCAGCTTACACCGCATCTAATTCGCAGGACATTTTAAAATACATTCATATGAATGCATGTGGTTCACATATGTGCGTTGCATTCGCACTGCGCATTGCACAAAAAACGTGTGCGTTTTCTGGGCATTGCGGTGCGAATTACAAGCCCCTTATCTTCTATGGGAACGCATCTGCGTTCTGAACTGATTTTCTCCTTCTCCTCACTACACCTCCCCCTCTCCCCCCTCTCCCCCCCTCTCCCTCCCCCTCTCCCTGCTCACTGATCCTGAGCTAAAACGCAGATGAGCCTTTGAACAGGAGATTTTTATCTCCCCAGTGAAACCTGAGCTTCAATTCGCACCGCACATGTGTGAAACCGGGCTTAAGATTTATTCATTTTTCAAAAAGTACAAAGAGCAACATATTGAGTAAGATGGTGCTTTCTCAAAACATGGTATGAATACAAATTGGTTTGTATATATAACAATCAGGTGTATATTTCACATGGGTACAGGTTTATGAGCTGCATTATGCATATCTATTGGCTTATATATGTAGTAGAATGTTATCAAACTTCAAATTAAATCTAAACTTGCTATCTTTGAGGTTTGGAACTTGCAGGCAGACACACATGTTGGTTTAGTTAGTCTATTCTGTGGTTTCACTAAACGCACAGTGATGGGTTGAGTGTGTTGCCAGCTGAACTTTGAAAAGTAACAGAGTGTTGTGGATCCTTAGTGATTAGGAGGTCAGTCCAGCTGTATACTTCTGGGGTCTCTGATCCATGAGTCCCAGGTGCTGTAGAATTTCTCAGTGGTGAGTTTGGCTTTGGAGAAGCCGTATTCCATTTTTAAATTGTGATTACGTCCTGAGTATTTGGAGATTGTATACATTTCCATTTCCTTGCCAATGCTAGCCTTGCGGCAATAAGGATGTGAGTGGCTACGGTTTGAAATTGCTTGGCCATGTGGGGATCATCCGACCAAGAAGGAAGTCTAGTGAAGATAGATTAATTACTGCGGGGACGATTGACTGGAGCAAATTTAGTGTTTGGTTCCAAAAGTCTTTGTGAGCTGGGCATTCCCACCATATGTGGAAAAGAGTTCCTGGGAGGCCACAATTTCTCCAGCATAAGGGAGACATGTTGGGATAGATCTTGACAATTCTGGTAAGGGTGTGATTCCATTGTTGGAAGAGCTTTTGTAGAGATTCACAGTGTATGGTACAGTGAGATAGTTTTGATGGTAGTAATAGTGCTTTATACCATTGGTTAGGTGGTGGGGCTGAGGGTACATGCTTGGACCAATGTAGGATTTGGTTCTGTATGGATTCCTTTGTTGATTGAGAAAGTAGACCATAAATGTATGAAATGCCCTTAAGTAGATATTTGTTTGAATCATAAAATTTAAGCATTGTAGATAAAATCTTGTCCCGTGTTATCTAGTGTGTTTTATTGAGCAGAGATCTGATGCTGAGGTATATATAGAATGTTCTTCAAGAGAGGTCATATTTGGCTCAGAGGTTTTCAAAGGTCATTAAACATGACTCGGTGAAGAGGTTTCCTATAGTGTGTATACCTGCATCAGTCCAAGAGCGTAGTTGGAGGTCCGGGATTATAAGTTGAATGGCTCGTATGGGTATGTGTGGCAGTATGGCATGAGGCAGCCCTTCCAACATTTGGTGGATAGATGTCCAAACCCTTAAAGAGGCCATTATTGTGTCCAATGGAAATTGTTTAGGAAGAGGGGCTAGAAGAGAGGCACTAAGGCATAAATTTGAGTCAGTAGACAGTACTGTTGATTCTATTTGTTTCCAATTGGAAGGGGTAGACGGGGTCCACCAAAACTTGAGTTGATCCAATATGACTGCTTTGTAGTATACATTTATGTTGGGAGCCCCTAGTCCTCCCATTTGTGTTGTAGTCATTAGATTGTGTTTTTTTTTTTTTCCTGGGATGTTTTTGTTGCTAGATAAAAGAGTTAATAAGAGATTGGAGAGTCTGCAGTTGTGTTGAAAGGAATGGCACTGGCAATGTGCGGAAGATTTATAAAATATGCGGAAGTATAAACATTTTAGCTAAAGCAATTCTACCAGCCTATGATACAAAAGGATGATGCAGGTCACTGGCTATTCGTTGAAGCTTTTCTACAAGGTCTGCTAAATTGGAACATAAAAGATGTTTGCTGGGTGAGATCAGATGGATTCCTAGGTATGTTAGGGATGAGTCTTGTGATCACGAGAATGGAGAGTGATTCGAAATATATACATTTGCACTTGGGGATGTGTATAAGCTGAGTATGGCGTTCAGGAGTGTGCCCGATAAGCCAACTTATAACGGCTCCCAGGTATGCGTTCGATTGTATTCTACCCATTGAATAATGTTTATGAAATGCCTGGTTCCATCTGAGGCTTGTCTACCTGGTATGAAGCCGAGTTCATCAATATGTATGAGTTTGCTCATAACCGAGGTAAGTCGGAGGGCTAGTAGTTTTGCGTAGAGTTTTGTGACTGTATTTAACAAGGAGATGGGTCTGTAATTTGCTGGGGAGTCTGTTGGTTTGCCTGGTTTGGGGAGGGTTACTATCAATGCTTCCAGACATTCTTTAGGGACTTTACCAGTGGAAGCATATTGATTAAATGTAGTGCATAGGAAGGGGGACAGGATGTTGCTGAAATGTTTATAATATTCATTGGAAAACCCATCCAGTCCCGGGGCTTTGTGCAATAGGAGAGATTTGATAGCTCTATCTACTTCATCTTGAGTGAACGGGGTAGATAGTGTTGCTATTTGTGCTGGGGACAATGATGAAAGTTGTATGGATGCGAGAAAGGCTTCTATTTTTTCGGGACTTGGTGGGGCGGTGATTTCTGATTCTTGCAGATTATATAGTTGAGCGTAAAAGGACGCGAAAGTGATAGCTATATCCAAAGGGTTGGTCATGCGTGCCCCTTGTGGGTTTATGAGGTACGGAATTTTTGCGCGAGTTTGTTGCCGTTTAACTTGTCTAGCTAGAAAGGCTCCAGATTTGTTGCTTAGAAAATAGGAGTTTAATTTTAGACGTTTGACATAATAGTCAAATTTATGGTGTAGAAGTTCAATTAGTTTGTAGCGGTGATCTCTGATTGCATTATAGGTTGCCTGACTGGGTGACTTTTTATTTGTTAGTTCTAAAGTTTTGAGTTGATGTAGCAATTAATCTATTTCTGCTGATCGTCTTACATTCTTGGGCACCAAACTTAATGAGAAGACGTCGTAGAAAGGCTTTATGGGCTAACCATACCATAGATTGGTCGCTGATAGATTCACAAGTAGTGAATAGTTTTAAAAAAGTTCCCAAGTTTGGATTTCATTTCTTTTTCATATCTTGGATTAGTTAAAAGGGATGAATTTAGCCTCCATAAAGAGTGATTGGTCGGGCAAGATTGGGGAAATAGTTTCCCAGATATAGGGGCGTGATCTAACCACGTAATGAGGCCTATATGGGATTCTGAGGTGGTCAATAGGGATGAGCCAAACACCGCCCCGGTTCGGTTCGCACCAGAAACTGCGAACGGATGGAAAGTTTGCGCGAACTTTAGGACCCCATTAAAGTCTATGGGACTCGAAAGTTCAAAATCAAAAGTGCTAATTTTAAAGGCTAATATGCATGGTATTGTCCTAAAAAGGGTTTGGGGACCTGGGTCCTGCCCCAGGGGACATGTATCAATGCAAAAAAAGTTTTAAAAACAGCCTTTTTTTCGGGAGCACTGATTTTAATGATGCTTAGAGTGAAAAAATAAAAGTGAAATATTCCTTTAAATATTGTACCTGGGGGATGTCTATAGTATGCCTGTAAAGTGGCGCTTGTTTCCCGTGTTTAGAACAGTCCCTGCACAAAATGACATTCTAAAGGAATAAAAGTCATTTAAAACTGCTTGTGGCTTTAATGTAATGTCGGGTCCCGGCAATATGGATGAAAATGAGTGAGACAAGCGGCATGGGTACCCCCCCCCCAGTTCATTACCAGGCCCTTTGGGTCTTGTATGGATATTAAGGGGAACCCTGCACCCAAATTAAAAAAAGGAAAGGCATGGGGCCCCCAGGCCCTATATACTCTGAACAGCAGTATGCAGGCGGTGCAAACAAGACAGGGACTGTAGGTTTGTTGTTAATTAGAATCTGTTTTTAATTTTGAACTGGTACATTTTTAAAGTGTAGCTCCAGCCAAAAAATCTATTTTTAAGCTTTTTGAAAAAACATAGGGAAGGGTTTTCACCCCTGTAACATTTGTTTTGCTGTCTGTGCACCTCTTCAGAAGATTTCACCTCACTTTCTGTACCAATGACAAATGTTTTTTTAAAATTTGGGGTTTTAGTGAAACAAGCATTGGTGATAAAGCATCAGTGAAGAGGAGACATGTTTTTCCCATATTAACTCTTACAGGAGAGAATTTCCCTTCCTAGGGGTAGATTTCATCTCACTTCCTGTTGTCTCCTTCCGTTTACAAGTAGGAGTCGTTTGTAAGTTGGATGTTTGAAAGTAGGGGCCTGCCCTATATTCTCTGCAGAAATGGGGGTCTTAGACAACACTGTAAGCCCTCACAGTTACTCTTGGTGGGCGCAGGAATGGGCCCTGCTGTTAAATATTAGAACAAGAATTGTAATTACATGCCATTGTTTAACAGGGGCAGAAAAATTGGGCCTTTGGTGGTGGTGGTGGTGCTGGTGTCACAACACTAAGTCCTCACAGTTACTCTTGGTGGGCGCTGGAACAGATCCCTGCTGTGAAATATTATATCAAGAATTGTAATTACATGCACCTGTTGAACAGGGGCAGAAAAATTGGACCTTTGGTGGTGGTGGTGGTGTTGCCACAACACTGTAAAGCCCTCACGGTTACCCTTGGTGGGCGCAGGAATGGGCCCTGCTGTGAAATATTAGATCAAGAATTGTAATTAAATGTCCCCTGTTGAACAGGGGCAGAAAAATTGGGCCTTAGGTACTGGTGCCACAACACTGTAACCCCTCACAGATGCTATAGTTGGAGCGCAGGAATGAGCCCTGCTGCAAAGTATTGCATCAAAAATTGTAATTATATGCCCCTGTTAAACAGGGGCTGAAAATTTGGACCTTGGGCACTGGTGCTGGTGCCACAACACTGCAACCTCTCACAGATACTCTAGTTGGAGCGCGGGAATGAGCCCTGCTGCAAAGTATTGCATCAAAAATTGTAATTACATGCCCCTGTTAAAAAGGGGCAGAAAAAATGCCACAACACTGCAACCCCTTACAGATGCTATAGTTGGAGCACAGGAATGAGCCCTGCTGCAAAGTATTGCATCAAAAATTGTAATTATATATCCCTGTTAAACAGGGGCAGAAAAATTGGGCCTTGGCCACTGGTGGCGGTGTCCAGAACCAAAAATGTTCTTACAAGCTATCAGCATGAGAATTGAGGAGGAAGAGGATTGTGACTCAGCATCAGCATAGGCAGTCTTGAAGGGATCTCACATTTAAAAAAAAATCAATCGGTTACATCAGCATCAGGTGCTTGGTAGCTGGTGATCCAAGACTGATTCATTTTTATGAAGGTCAGCCGATCGACTGATTCGGTGGACAGGCACATCCTGTGATCAGTTACAAAGCCTCCAGCAGCACCGAATGTGCGTTCCGAAAGAACGCTGGATGCAGGACAGGCCAGTAGCTCAAATGCATACTGTGCAAGCTCTGGCCAGTGATCCATCCTCAAGACCCAGTAACCCAGAGGATTTTCGGTGGGAAAGGTGTCCAAGTCTGATCTTGCCCATAGGTAATCCTGCACCATGTGAATCAGACGCTGGTGATGGTTGCTGGAACCAATCAGAACTTGGGGCTGCAGACTAAAAAAATGTCTAAACATATCGGTCAGACGGCCACCTTCTCCACCGTTCCTTCTGTGACTGACTGAAGCCTCAGCAACACGTTGTCCAGGAGGACCAGGAAATTGTAACCTCCCAGGCACTGGAAACGCGTTGCACAAACCTTTCTGCAAGGCCTCCCGAAGATGTTTCATCCTCTGCTCCCTCTGCGATGGCAAGATTAGGTCCGCAACCTTACCCTTGTAATGTGGATCAAGGAGGGTTGCCAGCCAGTAATCATCCCTCCCCTTGATACCACGAATATGAGGATCCTTCCGCAGGCTTTGCAGGATCAGGGAGGCCATGCAGCGTAGGTTTGCTGAGGCATTCGGTCCAGAGTCCTCTGGGTCACTAAGGACGACATGATCCGCAGCCACCTCCTCCCAGCCACATATAAGTCCATGGGTTTATTCGGACTGTAAATGATGCCTTGAAGACTGCTGCTGATGCTGAGTGCCAGGCTCCACCTCCATGCTGACACAATCCTCCTCCTCCTCCTCCTCCGCGTCCTCTTCCTGTGTGATCGGTGGGCACGCAGGAACACTGTCTGGATAAAGGGGGCCTTGAGAGGTAAGGAAGTCCTCTTCCTCCCTCTGTTCTGCCTCAAATGCCCTGTCCATTATTCCACGCAGCGTGTGCTCCAACAGGTGGACAAGAGGGACAGTGTCACTGATGCATGCACTGTCACTGCTCACCATCCTCGTGGCCTCCTCAAATGGTGACAGGACAGTGCATGCATCCCTGATCATAGCCCACTGGCGTGGGGAAAAATAAACAAGCTCCCCTGACCCTGTCCTGGTGCCATAGTCGCATAGGTACTTATTGATGGCCCTCTGCTGCATGTGCAGCCGCTGCAGCATGGCCAACGTTGAGTTCCACCTGGTGGGCATGTCAAAGATTAGGCGGTTCTTGGGCAGGTTAAATTGCTTTTGGAGGTCAGCCAGTTGAGCGCTGGCATTATATGACCTGCGGAAATGCACACAGACTTTCTTGGCCTGCCTCAGGACATCCTGTAAGCCCGGGTACCTGCCCAAGAACCGCTGCACCACCAAGTTAAGGACGTGAGCCAAACAGGGCACATGGGTCAGTTGTCTCTGTCAGAGGGCGGAGAGGAGGTTGGTGCGATTGTCGCAAACCACCATACCTGGCTTAAGCTGGCATGGCGTCAACCAACTCTGAACCTGCCCCTGCAGAGCTGACAGAATCTCTGCCCCAGTGTGGCTCCTGTCTTCCAAGCACACCAGCTCAAGCACCACATGGCATATTTTTGCCTGCGTGCTTGCGTAGCGCCTTGAATGCTTACAGAGCACCGCTGGTTCCGAGGACAAATCAGCACAGGAAGAGGCCATGGAGGAAGAAGAAGAGGAGGAGGGGGTGGAGGAGAGAGGTGTGGCAGAATCACCACTAGTAGAATTTTGGAGGCGTGGTGGTGGAACAACCTCCAACACTACTGCACCCTGTCCTGCATCCTTCCCAGCTGCCAGAAGAGTCACCCAGTGCACATTGAAAGATATGTAACATCCCTGTCCATGCCTGCTGGATGGACCATGAGTCAGCGGTAATATGCACCTTACCACTGACTGCCCTGTCCAGCGAGGCCAAGACATTGCCTTCCACATGCCGGTAGAGAGCCGGAATCACCTTCCCTGAGAAAAAGTGGTGTTTGGGAACCTGCCACTGAGGAACTCACATTCCACAAACTCAAAGAAGGGGGCAGAGTCTACCAACTGAAAAGGCAGCAGTTGAAGTGCTAGCAATTTAGCCAAGCTAGCATTCAACCGCTGGGCATGTGGATGGCTGGGAGCGAACTTCTTTCGGTGGTGCAGCAGCTGGGGCAGGGAAATTTGCCTGGTACAATCTGACGTCGGTGTACTGATAGCAGATTGCCCTCAAGTACTTGGCTGTGACACACCTATTTCTACACCTTCATTCAGTGCAGGTTTCAGGGAGGACTGAAGGTATAGTGCGGTTGGAGATCCCAGCTGATGAGGAGCAAGGAGAGGTCCTCTTTGTTCTTTGGTGTGGGTCTTTTAGGTACGCTTGCCAACAAACTGCATGGCAGGTCGACATATGTCTGGTCAAGTATGTGGTGCCCAAGTGGGTGATGTTTTGGCCACGTGAGATACGCTTGAGACATATGTTTCAAATAGCAGCGGTGGGATCTGATGCACTCGTCTCAAAAAAGGCCCACAATAACGCGCAGAGACAGCAGCTCCCTGCACATGTGGAGCTCTGCGGTGTGATGCAGTTGGTGTGCTGCCCTTAAGCTGGCCCCTGGAGGGCATCCTGCCTCGTTGGAGATGTGCCTCCTCCTCCTCCTCTCTCCTATCAGGCACCCACATAGAGTCAGTGACCTTATCATCCCCTCCCTCCTCATCACTGGAGCAAAGCTGGCAGTATGCTGCAGCTGGGGGAACATGACTGCCAGATTGCTGTCCTTCTTATGCACCCCCTCTCTTTGGGCTCACGTTACTGCTTTCCTCTAGCTAGGTACAATCATCGGCGCATCCTCCTGGAGCATGTACCCAACACTGTGGTCAAACAGGTCAGGGGACTCCTCAGGAGGACATGGTGGGGCTAGGGAAGGAGTGACTGACAAAGTCAGACAAAGTACCCTGAGCCTGGGTGAGAGAGGATGAGGAGGATGAGGATGGCTTGGTCATCCACATTACCAAGTCTTCCGCATGTTGCAGCTCAGCCGAAACAAAGGACAAGCGTGTCCCATGTCCACGTGCTGATGAGGATGCACCATCTCCATGACCAGCACGGTTGCCTCTAGACACAGAGCCTGCTTGCCCTCTTTTATTGGCTTGTGACTTTCTGCCTCTGCTTGTTGGCCTTCCAGACATACTAGTGGCCTGCAGTGAGATGTAGCTGCACAAAGCTGGGATGTATATATATATACTGATACTGCAGCTAGCAGAATCAACTGCCTGCCTGTAGTATTATTAGTATGAGAACACCAGCAATTGTCTTCAGGTAGCTTTAGGTGCACAGTGTGCAGAGGACACAGTACACTAATGCCCCGTACACACGGTCGGACATTGATCGGACATTCCAACAACAAAATCCTAGGTTTTTTCCGACAGATGTTGGCTCAAACTTGTTTTGCATACACACGGTTGCACAAAGTTGTCGGAATTTCCGATCACCAAGAACGCGGTGACGTAAACCACGTACGACGAGACTAGAAAAGGTCAGTTCAGAACCAAGCGCGGCACCCTTTGGGCTCCTTTTGCTAATCTCGTGTTAGTAAAAGTTTGGTGAGAGACGATTCGCACTTTTTCAGACTCGTGGTTTTCAGATCTTTTTCTTCTGTTCAGTTTGTGCTTGTGGGTTTGTATCTGCTCTTCAGTGCGTGCAAGCAAGCTACGCGTGACTTGTCATTGTGTTCTTGTTCGTTCGTTACTGTTTTTCAGGTCACTCTTCACAGGCCTTGCTGTTCTTCAGTGCGTTCTGTTACTTCGTTCTTAGCAGCCGACCGTTTTCTAGCCATGTTGCATATACGTACTCCTCGAAGAGTTCGTGCTGTGCGGGGGCTTGGTGTTGGGGTCCTGACCTTGACACAAGTCCAGTCCATGAACAGGGTGGGGAGGAGTTCATGGACCAAGAATTGGTTGCTTCAGCGTGACCAGTTCTGTCATATTCCTTGAGATCCGTGAGAATAATCCTGATGATTTCAGGAACTTTCTCCGGATGACGGACCCCGTAATTCACAGTTTGTTGGCTTTGCTGACCCCCTATATTAGCAGGCAGGATACCTGCATGAGGCAAGCCATCACTCCGGAGCAGAGGCTCGTCGCCACCCCGCGGTACTTGGCGACGGGGAGAAGCCTGCAGGACTTGAAGTTCTCAACAGGAATCTCCCCCCAGGCTCTGGGGATCATTATCCCAGAGACCTGTTCTGCCATCATTCCGGTCCTGCAGAAGGAGTATGTTAAGGTAAGATTTTTATCCTTTAATATCACATTTTATTGTATATAATGTTTGCTAATATATTGTATTTCTTTCCTCATTCCCTAATTACCATGATTGTAATATGCTGTGAATGTCCCCTTTGTTCTCATGCATGCTGGATTTTTATGTTTTTTTTTTTTGGTCCTTCATACTTATTTGCCTTCACTGACCTCCCCAGCATGGTCTCCTGGCCCTATATTCACCTCATGTAGTCACTTAACAATGTATTTTATCAGCTCCATAGTAGTGCTTTACCCCAAACACCCCCTAAAATGTTTTGAAATGTGATTTGTGCTTTAAATTCAGGCAGAGTGCCAGAGGCTTTTTTTGGGGGGTCCCCAAATCATTTGGAAGCCTCCCTCCCCCCAACTGCTAAGTCAGCTGATACCAATTCTCTATCTATCCTCAATCATCTATCTGCTGACTTTGCCAAACCCATACACACTATACCCATCTCTTCTGTGCTCAGATTTATGGATGAATTCCCCAAAGCATGTAGTGCAAGGGCCTGCCTGTATGCTTTCAAATGGTACTGTTTCAAGTTTTTGTATCCTATTATTATCTTGATAGGTAATAGCAGAATGTCCAAATGTGCTCAAATGTGTACAGTGTGTATTTATATCTTTGTATTATGACACTTCTTACCTGTCCAGTGGGCTGCCAATAGTGTAACTAAGGAGGGGCTGTTCCAAGTAATACACATTATTTAGGCATTCATCTCTCAATGAAGTGGAGAGGGTTACCTGTCCAAGAGCCCCCCCCCCCCTATAATGTTAGAAATGGCCCATGACAGGGGGGGGAGGGGGAATATGATAGGTGTACCTTATACTTTGGTCTTTAAAAATTACCATAAATCAATGTTATCTAGATGTTGTCCAAGAATGTTTGTGTCTAATCTGCTTTCCATGTTTATGTGCAAAAAGCTTAATTTTTTTTTGTTTTCCTCAACAGTTTCCTTCCACGCCACAGGAATGGCAGACTGTGGCCTCCCACTTTGCCCAGCGGTGGGACTTTCCTAACTGCGGAGGGGCAATTGATGGGAAACACGTCCACATCATCCCACCACCCAACTCGGGGTCGTACTATTATAATTATAAGGGGTTCAATAGTATTGTGATGTTGGCGGTGGTGTCGGCTACTTATGAGTAGGGATGAGCCGAACACCCCCTAGAACATGCGAACAGGAAAAAAGTTAGTTTGAACACGCGAACACCGTTAAAGTCTATGGGACACGAACATGAATAATCAAAAGTGCTAATTTTAAAGGGTTATATGCAAGTTATTGTCATAAAAAGTGATTGGGGACCTGGGTCCTGCCCCAGGGGACATGGATCAATGCAAAAAAAGTTTTAAAAACGGCTGTTTTTTCAGGAGCAGTGATTTTAATAATGCTTAAAGTCAAACTATAAAAATGTAATATCCCTTTAAATTTCGTAGCTGGGGGTGTCTTTAGTATGCCTGTAAAGGGGTGCATGTTTCCCGTGTTTAGAACAATCTGACAGCAAAATGACATTTCAAAGGAAAAAAGCCATTTAAAACTACTCGCGGCTATTGCATTGCCGGTCTGACAATACACATAAAAGTTCATTGATAAAAACGGCAAGGGAATTCCCCACAGGGGAACCCCGAACCAAAATTTAAAAAGAAAATGACGTGGGGGTCCCCCTAAATTCCATACCAGGCCCTTCAGGTCTGGTATGGATATTAAGGGGAACCCCGGCCAAAATTTAAAAAAAAATGATGTGGGGGTCCCCCTAAATTCCATACCAGACCCTTCAGGTCTGGTATGGATTTTAAGGGGAACCCCGCACCAAAATAAAACGGCGTGAGGTCCCCCCAAAAATCCATACCAGACCCTTATCTGAGCACGCAACCTGGCAGGCCGCAGGAAAAGAGGGGGGATGAGAGAGCGGCCCCCCTCTCCTGAACCGTACCAGGCCACATGCCCTCAACATTGGGAGGGTGCTTTGGGGTACATTGGGAGGGCCCCCCTGTGTGAAATGGTAATGGGGTACAAAAGTACCCCTACCATTTCACTAAAAAACTGTCAAAAATGTTAAAAATGACAAGAGACAGTTTTTGACAATTCCTTTATTTAAATGCTTCTTCTTTCTTCTATTGTCAGAGTCCTGGATGTGAGGCCGGATTGCAGAGGGGGCGCCCCTTGTGGCTAAGTGCAGCGTAACCCTGGGAGTGAGACAGGGAGTATGGTGCCCAAAGGTGCACGGGTTGCCAGAGCGCTGTTGCTGAGTACCAGATAGCAGGGAGCTGCTGGGGTGCACTGGTAAGGTTAAAGGGCAAGCGTGCAAGAAGGGATTCCAGGTATGGAGCCGTGGAGCAACCAGGAGCGGAGTCAGAGCCAGGCCAATGGTCATTCAGCACAGGAATCAGTCCAAGGTGAGGTACAGCAGGAAATCAGGAACAGAGAAGGTAGCCGAGCCGGGGGTCAAACACAGGAAGACGATCAAGGTACAGATGCGGAGCCGAAGAATAGTCAGGTCCAAGCCGGGGTCAATGCAGGCGGAATACTGGAGCAGTCAGGCAAGCCGAGTAGTAACAGGAAGCAGATATCACAACAGGAACAAGGAACACAGGAAGCTGATGATAATCCAGCAACCAGCATGCACCAGCAGCAGGCTTAAATAGGCAGAAGGGCGCCACCATGAGGAATACTGGCAGAATTACCCGTCCTACGGTTAACACCCTGACATCTATCTTCCTTCATCTTCTTCTTCTTCTTCTGGTTCTTCTGGCTCTTCTGGTTCTTCCTCCGGCGTTCTCGTCCAGCATCTCCTCCGCGGCGTCTTCTATCTTCTTCTCCTCGGGCCGCTCCGCACCCATGGCATGGGGGGGAGGCTCCCGCTCTTCTCTTCATCTTCTTCATCTTCTTCTTTATTTTCTTCTCTGCTTCATCTTCTTCTCTTCTTCATTTTCTTCTCCGGGCCGCTCCGCATCCATGCTGGCATGGAGGGAGGCTCCCGTTGTGTGACGGCGTCTCCTCATCTGACGGTTCTTAAATAACGGGGGGCGGTGACCCCGCCCCCCTCTGACGCACGGTGACTTGACGGGACTTCCCGGTGACGTCACGGGGAATGCCACAGGGAAGTCCCGTCATGTCCCGTGCATCAGAGGGGGGCGGGGTCACCGATTGGCCAGAAGAGCCAGAAGAACCAGAAGAAGAAGAAGTTGAAGGACGATAGAAGAAAGAAGAAGCATTTAAATAAAGGAATTGTCAAAAACTGTCTCTTGTCATTTTTAACATTTTTGACAGTTTTTTAGTGAAATGGTAGGGGTACTTTTGTACCCCCTTACCATTTCACTGGGGGTCCCCTTGTTAAAGGGGGCTTCCAGATTCCGATAAGCCCCCCGCCCGCAGACCCCCACAACCACCGGACAGGGTTGTGGGGATGAGGCCCTTGTCCTCATCAACATGGGAACAAGGTGTTTTGGGGGGCTACCCCAAAGCACCCTCCCAATGTTGAGGGCATGTGGCCTGGTACGGTTCAGGAGGGGGGGCGCTCTCTTGTCCCCCCTCTTTTCCTGCGGCCTGCCAGGTTGCGTGCTCGGATAAGGGTCTGGTATGGATTTTTGGGGGGACCCCACGCCGTTTTTTTTTTTTTGGCGCGGGGTTCCCCTTAAAATCCATACCAGACCTGAAGGGTCTGGTATGGAATTTAGGGGGACCCCCACGTCATTTTTTTTTTTTTAATTTTGCTCGGGGTTCCCCTTAATATCCATACCAGACCTGAAGGGCCTGGTATGGAATTTAGGGGGACCCCCACGTCATTTTTTTTTTTTTAATTTTGGTTTGGGGTTCCCCTGTGGGGAATTCCCATGCCGTTTTTATCAATGAACTTCTATGTGTATTGTCAGACCGGCAATGCAATAGCCACGAGTAGTTTTAAATGGCTTTTTTCCTTCGAAATGTCATTTTGCTGTCAGACTGTTCTAAACACGGGAAACATGCGCCCCTTTACAGGCATACTATAGACACCCCCCAGCTACGAAATTTAAAGGGATATTACACTTTTATTGTTTGACTTTAAGCATTATTAAAATCACTGCTCCTGAAAAAACGGCCGTTTTTAAAACTTTTTTTTGCATTGATCCATGTCCCCTGGGGCAGGACCCAGGTCCCCAAACACTTTTTATGACAATAACTTGCATATAAGCCTTTAAAATTAGCACTTTTGATTTCTCCCATAGACTTGTAAAGGGTGTTCGGCGGCATTCGAATTTGCCGCGAACACCCCAAATTGTTCGCTGTTCGGCGAACTTGCGAATAGCCAATGTTTGAGTCGAACATGAGTTCGACTCGAACTCAAAGCTCATCCCTACTTATGAGTTCCTGTATGTGGACGTGGGGAAGAATGGCCGGATGTCCGGTGGTGGAGTCATCACCCAGACCGAGTTCTACAGGCGTCTCCAGAATGGCAGCTTAGACTTGCCACCTCCAGAAGACAATGTGGAAGGACTCCCATTCGTCTTCATTGCGGATGAAGCCTTTGCGCTGGGGGACCATCTTATGCGGCCATTCCGATGAGGATCCTCACCCTGGACCAGAGGGTTTTTAATTACCGGCTGGCTAGAGCCAGATGAGTGGTGGAAAACACATTTGGAATCATGGCCAGCCGGTTTCGCCTATTTCTTACACCCATACATATTGCGTATAAACTGAATCACATTATCCTGGCGTGCTGAGTTCTACACAACTTTTACGGCAATATTCTGCCAACTATGCTGGCTCAGTTGGGCCTGAGGCCGGAATTCAAAATGAACCAACCCTGACAGCGCTTGAAAGTGGCCGTCCTGGCTTGCCCTCCCTGAGTGCCCGTGATGTCCGGCTAAGATACCTTGAATTCTTTGCGGGTAGGGGGCTATCAATATGCCAGACAATGTGTGAAACCTTTATCAAATAAAAAAAACATTAAGCAAATCTTTGGTGACATTTCCTGCTTGTGTTTGTTTTAGCTGACCCTGTGTCAGGGACTAACCCGCAGGAGAACTATCATCTATGGCCAGCAGAATCCTGTATCAATTAACACAAATTCTCCAGCACTAATGCGAACACCTGCACGCCAAATCACACACACCACGTGAGAGACTCCAGGCACCAAGCATACTATTTAAAGCATGTTGCAGCAGTCACCAACTGCTGCATGATCTTCAGCTTCCTGTGTATTCCTCAGTTCCTGTTCCTGTTGTCTTGGATTATCTGCTAAACGACCCGGCTTGTCTTGACCTATCTGATCTGTACTTACCCCGGCTTGACCCTTGGCTCGTTCCTGTTACTCCGCTCTGATCTGCTGCACCGTGTATGACCCCTGGCTTGTTTTATGGACTTTGCTACTGTTTGATCTGCTGCACTGTGTATGACCCCTGGCTTGTTTTATGGACTTTGCTACTGTTTGATCCGCTGCACCGTGTATGACCCCTGGCTTGTTCTATAGACTTTGCTACTGTTTGCTGTCCTGTGTATGAACCCCGGCCTGGCTCCTGACACTGCTCCTGGTACTTCCTGCTGTACGATCTCATCTGGTACTTCCGAGGTACCCCTGCCTAGCAGTCTACCCTGCTCGTCAGCTGCCCACCAGTGGACTTCTCTGCTTCATCTCAGCTTGCCGCAGCCAGCAACCCCTGCCGCTTTGAGTATAGCTCCCCCTGTACCACCTCCAGGGGGCGCTCTGCACTTAGTCGCAAGGGAAGCTCTCCCAGCACTTCAGCCTCCGATCAGGTACGTGATACCCTGACAGAAATGTGGTGAGTCCTGAAAATGGCGTGATTGTGTAACCTTATACAAAGCACTGTTGGGTGTTATTTACTAAAGGCAAAGACACTTTGCACTACAAGTGCACTTGAAACTGCACTTGTAGTGCAAAGTGGATTTTCCCTTAGGAAATAACACCCATTGTCACAGAAAACACCAATTAGAGCACCCCAAAAGTGTTGTAGCGTTGAGACAATAATCCACACATTCTTGATTAACAATCTTTTTAATACCTGCACAATCACATGTGCATTTAGAAAAGGTTTTTAAAACAAACCAACATGTTTGTTGTATAACAATTTTTGGGGTGGCATTAGAAAAAGTAGAAATGTCCATTTAAGATAAAAGAGGCATGTTTCAAACCAACAAGAAAGACACAAATCTTGAACTTACAAAGTTCACATATGGTAGAACTTGAAGGCAATATCAGACATGAGTATTTAGGAACTGTGTTTGATATTGCGTTCAGATGGGATGAAGTCACCCCAGGAAAAGCCAAATTTTGAAGATGCACACCAATTTATTAATGTCAACATGTGCTTTTGGGGGAGCAACCCCTTCCTCTCAACTACTTTAATATTGAGGAAGGGGTTTCACCCCCAAAACGCGTCCATTGATCTCCCGTGATGGCAGATAGCACATGTTGACACACTGTGTGCCTCTTCAAAATTTGGCTTTTCTACAATTCTACAAAAAATTTAAAAATTGTAGCACACCATAAAAGAAAGGGATTTGGAGGGGTTTTAAACTCTCCCCAAAACATCAATGATGTTATTATTTTTTTGAATAACATCATTGATGTTTTTCTTGATATTTTCCAATACAACATTACACCCCATGATCTCCCCAATCAGGATCTGTGCACTTT
This sequence comes from Aquarana catesbeiana, assembly GCF_042186555.1. Taxonomy (NCBI): domain Eukaryota; kingdom Metazoa; phylum Chordata; class Amphibia; order Anura; family Ranidae; genus Aquarana; species Aquarana catesbeiana. The sequence goes on along the minus strand of NC_133325.1, from coordinate 416,768,245 downwards.
CCGAGGTGAAATGCCCTGGATCCACAACATCACGATCACCTAAAAAGATAGAAACCAAAAAAAAACATGTATTATAAATATGCCGGCATCCATCTCTTACCTGAGCCTGTGGTCGTAGACACTCACCTGTTGTGGTGACTAGTTCCACCATGTCTTCTTCCTCCTCCTGCTCTTCTTGTCTTTGGGGGATTTCCCCTTCTTCCAGAGGTGGGGGGTCTGTGGTCTCCTCGGATGAGGGGTGTCCTCCGAGTCTTTTCTCCCCTATGTAAAAAAAAAATGGTATACTTAGCACACAGATATTTGATGGCAGAAATATAAATATGAAACATTGCTTGGAAGTGGGGTACAATTGTCTGTTTTGGGAGAGTTCCAAGATGTAGAATTTTGAGTGTCCTTTGTCAAGCTTCAATACTTTACCTGTTTTGTGCAAGCTTCACAGATGGAGACACCCCTATAGTATACACCGGAGCACCTGTGTGGGACCCCTAATAAAAAAGGGTGTTCTTGTGTCCCACACTAGAGCTCCAGCATCCAGATGTGAAAACTGCTGCTGAGTATCCTCTCCTTACACAGAATCGAGTTTGCATTTCATCCTAGTAACAAACCCATCTACACAACCAAATTATTTTCATACAAGTAGGCCCTAAAAAATGTGGGCAAATGCATATGGCCAAAACAATGGTGTTTTATAGGCCGAAAGAAAAATGTTGTATACGAACGAATAATGTGCCCATGAATATGAAAGTTGACATTTTAAACTGTACAACAGTTAAGAAAAGCACATGGAGCAGCACGAATGTAATAAACACAAAAAGAATAGGAACACAGCACAGCTACTTACTATTTTGCAGCACTCTCCGGATCTTTCGGTACTGCTCATGCTCTCTTAATTTCAGGTCCGACCACTGCTTCCTGAGCTGATCTTTCGATCAACGTACCCCGAAATTCCGGTGCAGACTTTTGACCACTTTCGCCATTATCTTGGCCTTTCGGACATTGGGGTTGGGGTAAGGTCCATACTTTCCATCATAGTCGGCCCTCTTCAGGATGTTGACCATCTCCAACATCTCCCCAAAGGACATATTTGATGCCTTAAATCTTCTCCTTCTGGATCGGGACGTTTCAGGCTCCGGGCTTTCCTTCCCCTCCTCCTCGTTGCTATAATTAGCACGCACCTGCTCTGACTCCACCATGTGCTCTTTCCCCACAGCACCGAACAAAAAGGGGTGGGGAATAGACTAGAAAGAACATCAGGGGCCAGCAGTTACACGCATGCGCAGTGTGTATAAAGCGTAACACGCATGCGTAGTACGTACGATCTGTGAGCGGTGGAAGGAGTATCGGAGGCACCGATCATGATAACCAAGGTAAAATCTAAACTTGGGCCTATACTGCTTCTAGATTGAGGCCTATATTGTAACAAGATTAGGAGAGTTTTGCCTGATATTAGGGTTTGTCTTGTGTTGTGTCTTGCAGTGAAAATGGATATCTTGAAAGATAACGACTTTATGGCAATCTTCATTGATATGTTCAGGGAGCTGCCTTGTCTATGGGAGATAAACCACCCTGAATATAAGAACCAAACAAAGAGGAAGGCAGCACTGGATCAATAGCTGGAATTTGTGAAGACGGTGATCCCCACGGCAGACATCACCTATTTGAAGATCCTAATTGGTGGCCTGAGGAGCACTTATTTAAGGGAGCACAAGAAGGTCCAGGATTCCCAGAGATCAGGAGCTGCAGATGACATTTATGTCCCCAGGCTGTGGTACTATGACAGGCTGCATGTTCTGGCAGGTCAGACTGAACCCAGGTCATCACTCTCCAGTCTTCCTTCCAGGCTTCCTACCCCCCCAGCTGAGGCTTCTGACGCCCAACCTGGGCCACTCCAGGCAGCAACATGTGGAGGAGCCCAGCTTGAGCCAGGTATAGCATTCTTCTAAATATTTCTGCTTGTCCAATCAATGATGTTAACTAGATGTTAGTTTGGAGTACTAATTTATGATTGTGATTGATGATGCAAAATCTAAAACCATGTCCCTTTTTCATACACAGGGAAGTCTCAGCCAGGAGGTGGCCGGGCCAAGCAGGCTGCCTGAAACCCAGGTCCCTCCCCTACACCTTCAAAGACAAAGCGGCAAGATGAGTAACCTGGAGGAGGCTGCCATAGGCCTCTTTTGGAAGGCTACAGAGGCCCTGAGAACCCCCCATACTGTGGAGGAGGACTTTGCTTGCATAACTGCCTGCAAAATGCTCCAGATGGAGGAGGGCCAACGACTCCTGTGTGAGTCCTTAATTTTGGAAGCTCTCAATAAGGGGTTGAGGGGCCAAATAACATGTGCTACCCACATTTGTGACCTCACACATAGTCCTCCTCCTCCTTCAGGTCCTACTACTCCTCCTCCTCCTCCCGGTCCTACTCCTCCTCCTGCCACATCTCCAACACCAGAGCCACAGCCAGGAAGGAAGCGTGGAAAGAAGACCAGAAAGTGATGACCCTGGGTCCAGTCTGGTCTGGCAAAAGATGCAGCCTCTTGTAGTACCACAGCCTGGGGACACAGATGTCATCTACTGCTTTCATGATCTCTAGGACTTCTGGAACAGACTGCACTCTCTTAGATAAGGACTCCTCAGGCCACCAATTTTGATGTTAAATAATTGATGTGTGCCCTGGGGGTCCAAGGCTTCCCCAATGTCTGCTGTTTGTCCAATGTTGCCTCCCTCTTTGTTTGGTTCTGAGCCCTTAATAAAGGATTTTTTGTTTCAGTTCTACTTGCCTATGTGTGTTTTCCTTAAAAAAGGACAGTTGGTTTGTGAGGAGGCTGGTACATTTCAAAAATACTATGTGAAATTAACAAAGGGACACCAATACAAAGCAACCGTCTTGAGATTAAATAATATAAGATATCAATGGTGTTGTGGTAACTTGACACACAAAACACACAAAAAAATATTAGGGAGTAAAACTAACCAAAAAATAAAACAAAGATCAGCCTTGAAAAAAATACAAACCCAAAAAAAAAAAAAAACAGCCTTTAAAAAAAAAAAAAAAAAAAAAGAAAACAACCCAAAAATAATTTTGTCAGATGTGACAAATCAAAATATATTGAGGGAATCCCGATAAATAATAAAGAAAGAAGTTTGAGAGAAGTCTGTGTGAATATGAGCAGCAAAACTACTTCATTCTTCTCACATGCGCTGTATTAAACCATTTTTTACATTGCAGAGCAAAGAAAGTGCTGTATCCATTGCGAACGCTAATTTTACCAGACCGACCTGTTCCATCTCGGAATTTCTTCTGAGCATGCGTGGCACTTTGTGCGTCGGAACTGGCCACACACGGTCGGAATTGACGCGATCGGATTTTGTTGTCGGAAAATTTTATAGCCTACTCTCAAACTTTGTGTGTATCGGAAAATCCGATGGAAAATGTCCGATGGAGCCCACACACGGTCGGAATGTCTGACAACACGCTCCGATTGGACATTTTCCATCGGAAAATCCGACCGTGTGTACGGGGCATTACTGTAAATACTGCAGCTGCCTGCCTGTGGTATTAATAGGATCAGAACAACAGCAATTGTCTTCAGGTAGCTTTAGGTGCACACTGTGCAGAGGACACAGTACACTAACTGTAAATACTGTAGCTGCCTGCCTGTGGTATTAAAAGGATCAGAAGAACACCACCAATTTTCTTCAGGTAGCTTTAGGTGAACACTGTGCAGAGGACGCACTACACTAACTGTAAATACTGCAGCTGGCTACGGTACTAATAGGATCAGAAGAGCAGCACCAATTTTCTTCAGGTAGCTTTAGGTGCACACTGTGCAGAGGACGCACAACACTAACTGTAAATACTGCAGCTGCCTGAGGTACTAATAGGATCAGAAAAACACCACCAATTTTCTTCAGGTAGCTTTAGGTGCACACTGTAGAGAGGACGCATTACACTAACTGTAAATACTGCAGCTGTCTGTGGTACTAATAGGATCAGAAGAACACCACCAATTTTCTTCAGGTAGCTTTAGGTGCACACTGTGCAGAGGACGCATGACACTAACTGTAAATACTGCAGCTGCCTGTGGTACTAATAGGATCAGAAGAACACCACCAATTTTCTTCAGGTAGCTTTAGGTGCACACTGTGCAGAAGACGCATGACACTAACTGTAAATACTGCAGCTGCCTGTGGTACTAATAGGATCAGAAGAACACCACCAATTTTCTTCAGGTAGCTTTAGTTGAACACTGTGCAGAGGACGCACTACACTAACTGTAAATACTGTAGCTGCCTGCCTGTGGTACTAATAGGATCAGAAGAACACCAGCAATTTTCTTCAGGTAGCTGTAAATACTGTAAAAACACCTGCCTGTCTGTCAGTAGGAAGAGAATAACAGGAACGGATCTAGCTAAACTGAATAAAGTGTATATATATATATATATATATATATATATATATATATATATATATATATATATACACACACACACACACACACACAACACCTAGGATGCATATATATACACAATACACTGTAAGTGCAGCTAACTGACTCTGACTCGCCTGCCTACTTTATCTAACTTAAATCAAATGACACTGTCTCTCTGTCTATCTCTCCGCTACCACCGCAACACACTACTGAAGGCCGCCATGCAGGCGGCCTTATATATTGTGGGGTGTGTACTAAACCCCCTGAGCCGTAATTGGCCAAAGCCACCCTGGCTTTGGCCAATTACGGCTCTCTGTACAGACTGCGCTGTGATTGGCCAAGCATGCGGGTCATAGTGCATGCTTGGCCAATCATCAGCCAGCAATGCACTGTGATGCCGCAGTGAATTATGTGCCATGACGCGCCATTCAAATTTGGCGGGAACGACCCATAACGTTCGCAATTCGACGAACGGTCGAACATGCGATGTTCGAGTCGAACATGGGTTCGACTTGAACTCGAAGCTCATCCCTAGTGGCCAATAAAGCTTTTATGTTTCTAAGGAAAAAGGCAATCTGAGAGTAGGAACCATTACAGTGAAAAAAAAATGTATAGTCCCACTCAGCATCATGCATGCACCTCCAGGGATCATATAGATCCTCGTTATTAATGAATAAGGAGAGCGCTGATGCCCTACGTCTGTCAGGATTGGTAGAATCTAAAGTGAGGTTTGGAGTGTCAATAAAGTCACCGCATATGATTAATGGGTTGTTTTTGTAGGGATCTAGTCTGCCCCTAAGCTTTTTGTAAAACTTTCGTTGGGATGTGTTAGGCATATAAACATTCACTAGAGTTATGGGGTGGTTATCAATGGTGACGGACAAAATTATAAATCTACCTTCTTCATCTGTGTCTACATGATGTAGGACAAAGGAGATTTTGGTACTAATGGCTATCATCACCCTGCATTTTTTTTTGTTGTTGCTGGAAAAGAAGTAGTGGCTGTATTTTTTATGTGTACAAGAGGGGGGTTTGCTGGAGGAAAAGTATGTCTCTTGGATGTATAGTATGTCTGTGTTTTATGAACACGATTTTTTTTCAGAGGAGATTCCTCTTATAGGGAGAATTAGGCCTTTTGGCGTTAATAGATAGAATGTTGAGTGGCGTTTTTTTTTGTTCTTTTTTTAGGTTTTTGATCCTGGATTGTGGGAGTTGAGCAAGACTATAATACTGTGTACAGGTGAATGCAGTAGAACTAGGTTATTTGACAGTCAGTTGTAATCAGCACTATAGTAAATAAGCTAGTAGGCCTGATCGTCAGAAAACAAAACAATTGTTGCAGTTCTAAATGTAAGTAATACAAATTATGAACGTTCGGCAAAAACACCTTATACTACTTACGAGAAAACAGGAAAGGAAAAAGAGTCCTATACTGTGAAACCTGTAAGGTATTGTAAAGGAACGTTTAACTGAGTGTGCTCCGCATACTATTAACTGGTGGGAAGGTGGAATTCAATTAGTTTGCCCAAGCAGGATATTTCTGCGCTGGGGACAAGTAACCTTGAGGTGACTGATAGTTTTTATCCACCATGTTTGGTTGGTGTTGAGGAGGAGATGAGGAGGCCTCCTGATTGCGTGACAGGTGGGAGGCCACAGAAATAGGTAGAAGGCCCCAGTTAGTCACTTTTTTGTATCCATCTTTCAGGGATAAGATTGGAATGATTTTTTGTTGGTAAGCCACCAGAAGCTGGGTGGGGTATCCCCAACGGTAGGTGATCATTTTTTCCTGTAGAACTCAAGTTACTGGGGCATATGCTCTTCTTAACTCCACTGTAGCTGGTGACAGATCTACGCAGATCTACCTGGCAAGGACATCCCTAGGCATCTCTGCGGGCAGATGGTCTGGTTTCACTATTCTATGCGCATGATCGATGAGCATGTCGTGGGGAGAGAGGTTAGAGAGCAGGGTGGTAAAAAGCTGCTGTAGGTATTTTTTAAGCTCATTGGGGGACACCGATTTGGGGATCCCTCGGAATTTTATGTTATTCCTCTGGATCCATCCTCGAGGTCTGCTAATTTCAATTTAATTCTCTGAATCTTGTCTGAGTGGTGCTTGTGCGTGTCAAGAAGCTCATTATGAGCTTTGCTCGTGTCAGATGTGTTCTTCTACTGTATCTTCTCTGTCTTGCAGGCATTCAAGCCTGTCATGAACCTGGGAGAGAGATAACTGTAGTTCTCTATGCAAATCTTTTTGTAGTATGAGAAGCATAGATTTTAACATGCTTTCTGAGACTAGATTATCTGTTACTGGTATATTTGCCAGTGCAGAGACATGAGAGGAGCTTTGAGAGGTGGTGCCCGAGGCAGCCCCATGGTGTTTCTTAGCTTGAGGGGTTTTATAAGGAGAGTTATTATTATTATTATTATAATACAGGATTTATATAGCGCCGACAGTTTACGCAGCGCTTTACAACATTAGGGCAGACAGTACAAGTACAACACAATTCAATACAGGAGGAATCAGAGGGCCCTGCTCATTAGAGCTTACAATCTAGGGGGGAGGGTCAAGTTATACAAAAGGGGTAATAGCTGTGGGGGATGAGCAAATGGAGAAAATAGTGCAGTTAGATGGAGGCAGGATAGGCTTCTCTGAAGAGGAAAGTTTTCAGGGATCGCCTAAAAGTAGATAAATTTGGAGACAGTCTGACAGATTGGGGTAGGGAATTCCAGAGGATGGGCGAGGCTCAGGAGAAGTCCTGGAGGCGGATATAGGAGGAGGTGATGAGGGAGCTAGAGAGCAGGAGGTCTTGGAAGGAACAGAGAGGGCGATTAGGTTGGTGATGTAGCTGGGGGCAGAGTTTCGGATGGCTTTGTAACTTATTGTTAGTATTTTGAATTTAATTCGTTGGGCGAGTGGTAGCCAATGGAGGGATTGGCAGAGAGGGGTAGCAGACACTGAGCGGTTTGTAAGGTGGATGAGTCTGGCAGCAGCATTCTTGATGGACTGAAGGGGGGATAGTCTATTTAAAGGTAAGCCAATGAGGAGGGAGTTGCAGTAGTCGAGGTGAGAAATAACCAGGGAGTGAATCAGGAGCTTTGAGGTTTCATTGGTTAGAAAGGGACGTAGTTTAGAGATGTTGCGGAGGTTGAGGCAGCAAGCTTTGGAAAGTGATTGGATATGGGGCTGAAAGGAGAGTTCAGAATCCAGGATAACACCTAGCACCCTTACATGTGGGGACGGGTGGATGGTTTTGCCATTGCTCTTGACAGACAAGTCAGGGGAAGAGGCACATGGGGGAGGAAATATTATAAGCTCGGTTTTGGACAAGTTGAGTTTGAGGAAGTGGTGTGACATCCATACAGATATAGAAAAGAGAAGCTGCGCTATATAAGGTCCAAACCAGCAATGGCTTATAAATATCAAGATGTTAGTGTGCATGAACAGAGTCCAAAACAAGACACCCAGGTGAGCTTGATCCAAACTTAAGTGCCACCACCTAATAAAAAACTCGCTTACCAGATGGCAAGCAAAAGCATGCAGATGGCTATAGCCCAGCCACAGCCTTTGCTTGAGTAAAGGAACGTCCAGACTGATATACCCAGATGAGTCGTCTGTATACCGCAATCCCCTGTTGCCGTGGGTGTCCGGTAGATCTCGGTTACTCAGCTCTTTGCACACCACTCCCAAAGATTGCGGTATACAGACGACTCGTCTGGGTATATCAGTCTGGACATTCCTTTACTCAAGCAAAGGCTGTAGCTGGGCTATAGGCATCTGCATGCTTTTGCTTGCACACTAACATCTTGATATTTATAAGCCATTGCTGGTTTGGACCTTATATAGCACAGCTTCTCTTTTCTATTCCATTTTTGTGTTATCCTGCAAATAAGCTGCTACTCTTTGGACTTTGATTTTTATATAAATTTATTATATTATTTCTTTTTAATTTTTTAAATCATTATTGTCACTTGGATCTAGCATGTTTTTTTCCTTTTTTAATCCATAAGTTAGTGATGCGTGAGGAGACTGATGGAGTGAGTTGAGGGGTGGAGAGATAGATTTGTGTGTCGTCAGCATAGAAATGATATTGAAAGCCGTGAGAGGCTATCAGCTGACCCAGGGAAGAGGTGTAGATTGAAAATAAAAGAGGTCCAAGAACAGAACCTTGGGGGACCCCGACAGAGAAGGGAAGAGGAGTGGAGGAAGTAGAATTGTAAGTGACACTGAAGGTGTGTTATGATAGGTAGGATGAGAGCCACTGAAGAGCACAGTCACGGAGACCGAGGGAGTAAAGTTTTTTGAGGAGGAGGGGGTGGTCAACCATGTCAAAGGCAGCTGAAAGATCCAGAAGTAGGAGTTGAATAGGGACGGGGCGAGCCTCTTACCTCTGTCACTCTGTGCATCTGCAGGCTCTGACGTTGGAGGAGGGAGACTGCCCATGTCTTCTACCTCTCTCATCCCCGGAAGATCTGCTCGTTTAAAGTGTTGTGGCTGTGTATTGTACGTCTGGCCATGCGGAGCTGCTGTGTGTGGAGTACAGCCGGCGTCATCTTGTCTGGATCGCGGCTCCATGGGGCCGAAGTACTGGGTCAGGTGGTGTGATTGTGGTGGTGGGTTTTCCCTTCTTGACATGCTGGATCGTGTCCTGCTACTTCCCCCTAAACGTACGGGGAGAGGGGAGAAGTCTGTTGCTGTGTGCCGCCTGATATCGCTGCCTTGAAGCGGAGCTCGGGAATCAGGCGTCCATCCCATTCCGTGGCTAGCCACGTCCCCCCAACCACGCTGTCTTTGACTACCTGTAATGGGGGTCAATACGCTCCGGTGAGTATAATGCACACGTGAATGTTGGTGAAGAAGAGACACATATAAGTCATGGGTGAATTTGATCACATAGGCGTTTCGATACCATGGAATGTTCATGGGACTTTATATACCTTTGTCTGTATTGACAGTAGACATGTGCCTGTGTGCTCTAACAACCAAGCAGATTTTCCCTGGACACAGTTACTGGACACAATGTTTTCCCCTATTGTAAGTGGAAATAAAGTCACATATTAACTAACACACTATTACTGTATTTTAAGCCAGGTTAGAAACAATAAAACAAGAACATGTTCTATGTAAGAAGATATTATTAGGAGAATGTTGGTAGTTGTGTGTTAATGATTCTGTGCCAACGGGTCCCAGCGATGGAAAGCCTACCCTGTAATTTTCTATTTGGGGAGAGACAAGGGTGAAAATTGGCCTCTTTTTAGACTCTGCACCTCAGTAGGAGAACATGTCTACCACTTGTGGTTTTGAGAGTTCATCATTATTAATAACGGTGACTGTTTAACAGTTTAAAGAACAATTCCAACTTTACATAGTTACATAGCTCCAGCTTGGACCAATGTAACTACAGTATGTATATATCATACCCGGCCGATGTCCCTGGAAGCTGGTAATCACTGAAGTGGACACGCTACTCCAGTGATTTCCACTTGCTACCATTTCTCGGCTGGCCTGATGCCCTGTGAATAAAGGAGGTTGGCTGCTCAGCACAGGCCCCATTCAGAGAATGCTTTGCATTTTGCCCTTTCTTTCCAACTTCCAGGGTCCTCGATCTGGTATAGTATATACATAGGGGTTAATTTACTAAAACTGTAGAATGAAAAATCTGGTGCCGCTCTGCACAGAAACCAATCAGCTTCCAGGTTTTTTGTCAAAGCTTAATTGAACAAGCTGAAGTTGGAAGCTGACTGGCTACCATGCTCAGCTGCACAAGATTTTGCACTCTCCAGTTTTAATAAGTCAACCCCATAGTCCAAGCCATGTAACTATGTTAAAAAAAAAAAAAAAACATACCTTGAAAAGATCAAGCTGTACATGAATACTACACATTAGTTCCTTTGCTTTTCCAGATCCATATTACATGACTCCTTATTGTAGGAGAGTGAACTCCTCTCATTAAAATTAAAATGATGAGAGGAGGAGATGTTTGTAGTCTAAATCAGGAGAGCAGCTTAGGGTGACAAAGCTGCTTCTTTATAGATACAGCAAGTGAGCATTGTCACCTTAGGATGGGGAATGTTTTACTGAAAAGTATTACTGGGTGAAAATAAAAAAATGAAAAAAGGAACAAAACATATTTATTAGAATTTGCACATAGACTGAATGAAACAGAAATGGTTCCATTTGCAACGCAAATAATTTCAGCAGTCTTAATTCAGTTTTATGTAAAAGGCTCTGACAGATGCCACATAATTTTTTTTTTTTATATACAAATTGAAGGTAAGCATTTTTAACTCTGTACATAGTGCCATTAGACAATTATTATACTTTGTTGTTAGAATGGAACCTAAAGGATGCATATTCATCAGAGTAGCAGGGTGCCCTGATGTTAAAGTGTATGTATGACATATATATATTTACAAGTGTGACATTCACTAAAATGTGAAGTCAACTGACTGTCAAGCTGATGAGAACCATTCCACGGGAAGTAGATGCAACAAGCTGTCAAATTATTAATTTAACGTAATGGTTTCATACTATCTAAGAAAATATGCAGATATTTCTATATGGCTTTTCAGAATGTCTTCTTGAAAAGTGTGCGCCAATAGATGCTCATTAGGTTTGAATCAGCATGATTTCTTGATCTAGATACCTGATTGCTGTCACAGGCAGGATAAATTACACAGTTCTTGTGAGGCACAGGTAGAAAAAAATCACCAAGGGAATATCCAGCTAGAAAGCAAATGCTTTTTATGTGGCAATGCTTCATTTAACTCTCTCCACACTGCTAGTAATTTCTATATGACAATAAAATTAAATGTGTATTACATGTGTATGATATCTATGACATCCTCAAGCAATATTGAAAGGCTCATTAAGATTGACATTTCTAACATAAATATAACACTTATAAACTAAATAAAATTAATTCTGCCTAAGGCTGGGTTCACACTTGTGCGATGTTAGATATCGCATGTAATTCACACTGCATTGCTGTGCAGATCACGTGCGATGTCTGTGTGATGCATATTCAGCCATACAGACTGTATGGCTGAATTTGCATCACATTCGCATCAAAATGGTGCAGGACCCTTTTTTTGGTCCACACTGGAATCGGATCGCATGGGTGTTCACACCTATGCAGTTTGATTCCTGCACCATTTGGCAGTTCGCAGTGCGATCTGCGAACCGATTTGGGGGTGTCATTAACGTTGCATTGACACCCGCAGCGGTTCGCAGATGTCAGTGTGAACAGCCGGCAGGTGACATGCAAAGCGGAAACCTGCACTGGAATTGCACTGGTTCCCGCATCATATACATATGAACCAGCACTAAGGCCCCATTCACACTAGCGCGTTTTTTGATGCATTTTGCAGAAATGCACGGGAATTTTTTAACATGGGTTCCTATGGAACATGTTCACATCAATGCTTTTTTGTATCTCTGCGTTTTTGGAAAGGGTCGGGGACTTTTTTTCATGCCAAAAGCAGCGTTTTGCATGTAATGGTTTTCAATGGACAAGCATCAAAAACGCAAGTGCACCGTTTTTGCAGCGTTTTTGATGCGTTTTTGGTGCGTTTTTGGTGCGTTTTTGCCGTTTTTTTTTTTTTTATTTTTTTTTAAGAAAAAAAGATGAAAAAAAAAAAAAACGCAAAACGCGGCAAAAACGCGGCAAAAACGCGGCAAAAACGCGGCTCAAAAACGTGCCAAGCATGAAAAAAAAACCTCCAAAAACGCTCAAAAGCAACATGCATAGGTGTGAATGAAGCCTCAGGCTCCATTCACACCTATGCATGTTGCTTTTGAGCGTTTTTGGAGGTTTTTTTTTCATGCTTGGCACGTTTTTGAGCAGCGTTTTTGTAGCGTTTTTGCGGCGTTTTTGCCACGTTTTTGCCGCGATTTGCGTTTTGCGTTTTTTTTTTTTTTTTTTTTTCATTTTTTTTTACAGTCTTAAAAAAAAATTACAAAAAAAAAATAAAAAAAATAAAAAAAAAAACGGCAAAAACGCATCAAAAACGCACCAAAAACGCTGCAAAAACGCTGCAAAAACGGTGCACTTGCGTTTTTTATGCTTGTCCATTGAAATCCATTACATGCAAAACGCTGCTTTTTGCATGAAAAAAAGTCCCCGACCCTTTCCAAAAACGCAGAGATACAAAAAAGCATTGATGTGAACATGTTCCATAGGAACCCATGTTAAAAAATTCCCATGCATTTCTGCAAAATGCAAAATGCATCAAAAAACGCGCTAGTGTGAATGGAGCCTAAAGCCCATCTGAATTTGCAGACTTTTTTTTTTTATCTTTTTATAATCCTGAACCTCCACATGTTATGATTTGTGACTTTTTTGTTTGCAAATGACTTAATATAGCTTTCTGTCTCAGTGAAAATCCTGCCTGACACTGTGGTGCACTATGCTAGCATAGCTGAGTGAGAGCCACACCCCTAAGGACAAGCTTTCAAAGACTTTGCAAAGTAGGAGTGCAGGAGATCGGGTCAAATCTGCGCTAGTTAATTAGAGCTAGGGTCTCCAAACTTTTCAGTATGGGGGCCACATTGTATACAATATATTGCAAATACTCACTGGCTGAAAAAAAAAAAAACCTTACACCAAACTCCCCATCAGAGTCTCTTCTTACATCAGGGACCCCATCAGAGTCCCTCCTTACACCAGTGACCATATTAGAGACACATTGGGGTTTATTTACTAAAGACAAATAGACTGTGCACTTAGCAAAGTGCAGTTGCATTCTGCAAGAGCAGTTGCTCCAGAGCAGGGATCCTCAAACTACGGCCCTCCAACTGTTGCAGAACTACACATCCCATGAGGCATTGTAAAACTCTGACATTCACAGACATGTCTAGGCATGATGGGAATTGTAGTTCCTGAACACCTGGAGGGCCGCAGTTTGAAGACCCCTGCTCCAGAGCTTAGTGAATGAACAGAGGCTCTGCTGACTTTCATCATCCAATCATGTGCAAGCAAAAATGCATTTTTTTAAAATTTTCCTTACACGTGATTGGGTATTCTTTGCAGAGTGCAACTGCATTTTACAAAGTGCACAGTCTACTTTCCTTTAGTAAATCAACCCCGTTGCGAGTCCCTGTGGGGTGAACCCAATCTTCTGTCTTTTTTTCACTGTACTTCATATTCTTTAGGAAGCTAAGTATTCCCCTGCCAATATGTCTTTGTATATGTTGCAAAAGATAACAAATATTACTGTGCAGGTGATAATAGCCTAAGCGAAATAAAGCTGCTTTCAATATCACAACAGAACCAATTGTGCAAAAACATACAAAATAAAAATTGCAATGCTAAATAAATGAAAATCAAAGTAAATCATTAAAACATAGTCCATATAGTGCTTGAACACTAAAGTGCATAGCAACAGATGAAAAGAAAATCTGTTGAAGTAATATACAAAGAAATGTGATTATTTAGATGAATATCCACCTGGTGCACCTCCACCGTGATAATAAACAGGATGTGAGCTTACCAGAACTCTAGACTCCATGTTATAGAAGTCTAGAAAAGCATTTAAATAATGATCCAGCACTCAAGGTGAATCCCTCAGTAGTTAGACCGAAAAGGAAGGTAACATGGCTGGCCAAGCAAACCCCTGGTGTTCCTCAGACGTAATCCATAGGGAAGAAAAAGGGGGTCCACACAGTGTAAAACTGTAAACACATTTATTTTGAGAAAAGGTTACTAAACACTTACAGCAATCCAGTGAATAGTCAGCGGTTAAAATGGTAGTTCCCAGGATAAAAAGACTTGTATAAGCGCAATTGGTGTGGTTAGTTCAGACAGACTACGTAGTGGAAGCGCACCAGGTGGATATTCATCTAAACAATTAAATTTCTTTGGATATTACTTGGACTTAAATGGACTTTCTTTTCATCTGCCACTATGCACTTTAGTGTTCAAGCACTATATGGACTATTTTTTAATGATTTACTTTGAACTTTAATCATTTAGCACTGCAATTTTTATTATGTATGTCTTTATATATGTACCTGCAAATTGTACTTCATGATTTTTCACTTCAGTTTTTTCTGCATACTGAATTAGCATTACTTCTGGGGGTTTTTTTCCACAAATGTTTGTAGTGTTTATTTGTTTTCACATGATATTATTTATGGGTTTGGTTCGCACCAGAACCTGCAAACGGACCGAAAATTCACATGAACGTTAGAACCCCATTGACGTCTATGGGACTCGAACGTTCAAAATCAAAAGTGCTAATTTTAAAGGCTGATTTGCATGGTATTGTCCTAAAAAGGGTTTGGGGAACCGGGTCCTGCTCTAGGGGACATGTATCAATGCAAAAAAAACTTTTAAAAACGGCCGTTTGTTCGGGAGCAGTGATTTTAATGATGCTTAAAGTAAAAAAAAAAGTTAAAAATTCCTTTAAATATCGTACCTGGGGTGTGTCTATAGTATGCCTGTAGAGTGGCGCGTGTTTCCTGTGCTTAGAACAGTACCTGCACAAAATTGCATTTTTAAAGGAAAAAAAGTAATTTAAAACTGCTTGCGGCTTTAATGTAACGTTGGTTCCTGGCAATATGGATGAAAATCAGTGAGACAAACGGCATAGGTACCCTCCAGTCCATTACCAGGCCCTTTGGGTCTTGTATGGATATTAAGGGGAACCCCGCACCCAAATTAAAAAAAGCAAAGGTGTGGGGCCCCCAGGCCCTATATACTCTGAACGGCAGTATACAGGCGGTGCAAACAAGACAGGGACTGTAGGTTTGTTGTTAAGTAGAATCTGTTTGTAATTTTGAACTGGTACGTTTTTAAAGTGTAGCTCCAGCCAAAAATCTGTTTTTAAGCTTTTTGGAAAACATAGGAAAGGGTTATCACCCCTGTGACATTTGTTTTGCTGTCTGTGCTCCTCTTCAG
Source organism: Aquarana catesbeiana (assembly GCF_042186555.1). Classification (NCBI taxonomy): domain Eukaryota; kingdom Metazoa; phylum Chordata; class Amphibia; order Anura; family Ranidae; genus Aquarana; species Aquarana catesbeiana. The sequence goes on along the minus strand of NC_133325.1, from coordinate 416,752,917 downwards.
AAGATTTCACCTCACTTTTTGTCCCAATGACAAATGTTTTTTGAAAATGTGGGGTTTTTAGTGAAACAAGGATTGGTGATAAAGCATCAGTGTAAAGGAGAAAAGTTTTTCCCATATTAACTCTTACAGGAGAGAATTTCCCTTCCTAGGGGTAGATTTCATCTCACTTCCTGTTGTCTCCTTCCGTTGGCAAGTAGGAGTCGTTTGTAAGTTGGATGTTTGAAGGTAGGGGCCTGCCCTATATACTCAGCAGAAATTTGAGGCTTAGGTGTTGTTGTGGCCTCAACACTGTGCCCTCACAGGGCCCTGCTGTGAAATATTAGATCAAGAATTGTAATTACATGCCCCAGTTGAACAGGGCCAGAAAAATTGGGCCTTTGGTGATGGTGGTGGTGGTGCTGGTGCCACAACACTGTAAGTCCTCACAGTTACTCTTGGTGGGCGCTGGAACGGGCCCTGCTGTGAAATATTAGATCAAGAATTGTAATTACATGCACCTGTTGAACAGGGGCTGAAAAATTGGGCCTTTGGTGGTGGTGGTGTTGGTGCCACAACACTGTAAGTCCTCACAGTTAATCTTGGTGGGCACAGAAATGGGCCCTGCTGTGAAATATTAGATCAAGAATTCTAATTACATGTCCCTGTTGAACAGGGGCTGAAAAATTGGGCCTTAGGCACTGGTGCTGGTGCCACAACCCTGCAACCCCTCACAGATACTCTAGTTGGAACCCAGGAATGAGCCCTGCTGAAAAAGAATTGCATCAAAAATTGTAATTACACGCCCCTGTTAAACAGGGGCTGAAAAATTGGGCCTTAGGCACTGGTGCTGGAGCCACAACACTGCAACCCCTCACAGATACTCTAGTTGGAGCGCAGGAACTAGCCCTGCTGCAAATAATTGTATTTGCAAAAATTGTAATTACATGCCCTTGTTAAACAGGGGCTTAAAAATTGGGCCTTAGGCACTGGCACCGGCGCCGAGAACCAAAAATGTTCTTATCAGCATGATCATTGAGGAGGAAGAGGATAATTACTCAGCATAACAGGATAGTCACTCAGCATCAGCATAGGCAGTCTTTGAAGGGATCTGACATTTAAAAAAGAATTATTCGGTTACCTCAGCATCAGGTGCTTGGTAGCTGGTGGTGATCCAAGACTGATTCATTTTTATGAAGGTCAGTCGATCGACCGAGTCGGTGGACAGACGCACCCTGTGATCGGTTACAAAGCCTCCAGCAGCACTGAATGTGCGTTCCGAAAGAACGCTGGATGATGCAGGACAGGCCAGTAGCTCAATTGCATACTGTGCAAGCTCTGGCCAGTGATCCATCCTCAAGACCCAGTAACCCAGAGGATTTTCGGTGGGAAAGGTGTCCAAGTCAGATCTTGCCCCTAGGTATTCCTGCATCATGTAAAACAGACGCTGGCGATGGTTGCTGGAACCGATTATACCTTGGGGCTGTGGACTAAAAAATTGTCTGAACGCATCGATCAGACGGCCACCTTCTCCACCGCTCCATCTTTGACTGACCTAAGCCTCAGCAACACGTTGTCCAGAAACAGGAGTTTGTAACCTCCCAGTCTCTGGGAACGCGTTGCACAGACCTTTCTGCAAGGCCTCCCGAAGATGTTTCATCCTCTGCTCCCTCTGCGATGGCAAGATAAGGTCCGCAACCTTACCCTTGTAACGTGGATCAAGGAGGGTTGCCAGCCAGTATTGGTCCTTCTCCTTGATACCACGAATACTAGGATCCTTACGCAGGCTTTGCAGGATCAGGGAGGCCATGCAGCGTAGGTTTGCTGAGGCATTCGGTCCGGAGTCCTCTGGGTCACTAAGGACGACATGGTCCGCAGCCACCTCCTCCCAGCCACGTACAAGTCCATGTGTTTCTTGGGACTGATCCCTTAAAGACTGCTGCTGATGCTGAGTGCCAGGCTCCACCTCCATACTGACACAATCCTCCTCCTCTTCCTCCACCTCCTTCTCCTCCTCCTCGTCCTCTTCCTGTGTGATTGGCGGGCATGCAGGAACACTGTCTGGATAAAGGGGGCCTTGAGAGCTAAGGAAGTCCTCCTCTTCCTGCCAATGTTCTGCCTCAAGTGCCCTGTCCATTATTCCATGCAGCGTGTGCTCCAACAGGTGGACAAGGGGGACAGTGTCACTGATGCATGCACTGTCACTGCTCACCATCCTCGTGGCCTCCTCAAATGGTGACAGGACAGTGCATGCATCCCTGATCATGGCCCACTGGCATGGAGAAAAAAAAACATGCATCCCTGACCCTGTCCTGGTGCCATAGTCGCACAGGTACTCATTGATGGCCCTCTGCTGCATGTGCAGCCGCTGCAGCATGGCCAACGTTGAGTTCCACCTGGTGGGCATGTCACAGATTAGGCAGTTCTTGGGCAGGTTAAATTCCTTTTGGAGGTCAGCCAGCCGAGCACTGGCATTATATGACCGTCGGAAATGCACACAGACTTTCCTGGCCTGCCTCAGGACATCATGTAAGCCCGGGTACCTGCCCAAGAACCGCTGCACCACCAAGTTAAGGATGTGAGCCAAACAGGGCACATGGGTCAGTTGTCCCTGTCGGAGGGCGGAGAGGAGGTTGGTGCCATTGTCGCAAACCACCATTCCTGCCTTAAGTTGGCATGGCGTCAACCACCTCTGAACCTGCCCCTGCAGAGCTGACAGAACCTCTGCCCCGGTGTGGCTCCTGTCCCCCAAGCACACCAGCTCAAGCACCGCATGGCATCTTTTGGCCTGCGTACTTGTGTAGCCCCTTGAATGCCTACGGAGCACCGCTGGTTCCGAGGACAAAGCACAGGAAGAGGCACATGGAGGAAGAAGAAGAGGAGGAGGTGGAGGAGAGAGGTGTGTCACAATCATTAGTAGTGGCATTTTGGAGGCATGGTGGCGAAACAGCCTCCAACACTACTGCACCTTGTCCTACATCCTTCCCAGCTGCCAGCAGAGTGACCCAATGCGCCGTGAAACTTAGGTAACGTCCCTGTCCATGACTGCTGGACCATGAGAGAGCGGTAATATGCACCTTACCGCTGACCGCCCTGTCCAGCGAGGCCAAGACATTGCCTTCCACATGCCGGTAGAGAGCCAGAATCGCCTTCCGTGAGAAAAAGTGGCATTTGGGTACCTGCCACTGAGGAACCGCACATTCCACAAACTCACGGAAGGGGGCAGAGTCTACCAACTGAAAAGGTAGCAGTTGAAGTGCTAGCAATTTTGCCAAGCTAACATTCAACCGCTGGGCATGTGGATGGCTGGGAGCGAACTTCTTTCGGCGTGGCAGCAGCTGGGGCAGGGAAATTTGCCTGGTACAATCTGACGTCGGTGTACTGAAAGCAGATTGCCCACAAGTACTTGGCTGTGACACACCTAATTCTACACCTTCATTCCTCTCAGTGCAGGTCTCAGAGAGGACTGAAGGTATAGTGGGGTTGGAGATCTCAGCTGATGAGGAGCAAGGAGAGGTCCTCTTTGTTCTTTGGTGTGGGTCTTTTAGATATGCTTGCCAACAAACTGCATGGCAGGTCAACATATGTCTGGTCAAGCATGTGGTGCCCAAGTGGGAGATGTTTTGGCCACGCGAGATACGCTTGAGACATATGTTACAAATAGCAGCGGTGCGATTGTCTCAAAAAAGGCCCACACCAAAGAACTTTTGGAATAACACGCAGAGTCAGCGGCGCCCTGCACATGCGGAGCTTTGCGGTGTGATGCAGTCAGTGTGCTGCCCTTAGGCTGGCCCCTGATGTGCCTCCTCCTCCTCTCTCCTATCAGGCACCCACGTTGAGTCAGTGACCTCATCATCCCCTCCCTCCTCATCACTGGAGCAAACCTGGCAGTATGCTGCAGCAGGGGGAGCATGACTGCCAGATTGCTGTCCTTTTTGGGCACCCCCTCTGTCCGTGCTCACGTTACTGCCTTCATCTAGCTCAGTATCATCATCAGAGCCTTCTAAACGCTGGGCATCCCCCTGCAGCATGTACCCAACACTGTGGTCAAACAGTTCGAGGGACTCCTCAGGAGGACATGGTGGGGCTAGGGAAGGAGTCACTGATGCCATTGAGCCGAGGAAAGAGGCCACGTTGGCAGCTGCTTTGCCAGACAAAGTACCCTGAGCATGGGTGAGGGAGGATGAGGACAGCTTGGTCATCCACTCGACCATGTCTTCCGCATGTTGCGGCTCAACACGGCCAGCTGCCGAAAAAAAGGCCAAGCATGTCCCACGGCCACGTGCTGATGAGGATGCACCGTCTCCACGACCAGCACCGTTGCCTCTAGACACAGAGCCTGCTTCCCCTCTTTTATTGGCTTGTGACTGTCTGCCTCTCCTTGTTGGCCTTCCAGAAATACTAATGGCCTGTATCTGCACTAAGCTGATATATATATATATATATAAATATACTGATACTGCAGCTAGCAAAATCAACTGCCTGCCTACAGTATGAGAACACCACCAACCTTCTACAGGTAGCTTTAGCTGAACACTGTGCAGAGGTCGCACTACACTAACGTGTAAAAAATTTAGCTGCCTGCGGTAGTGATAGGATCAGGAAAACACCACCAACCTTCTACAGGTAGCTTTAGCTGAACAGTGCAGAGGTTGCACTACACTAACGTGTAAAAAATTTAGCTGCCTGTGGTAGTGATAGGGTCAGGAAAACACCACCAACCTTCTACAGGTAGCTTTAGCTGAACAGTGCAGAGGTCGCACTACACTAACGTGTAAATAATTTAGCTGCCTGCGGTAGTGATAGGATCAGGAAAACACCACCAACCTTCTACAGGTAGCTTTAGCTGAACAGTGCAGAGGTCGCACTACACTAACGTGTAAATACTTTAGCTGCCTGCGGTAGTGATAGGATCAGGAAAACACCATCAACCTTCTACAGGTAGCTTTAGCTGAACAGTGCAGGGGTCGCACTACACTAACTTGTAGCTTTAGCTGAACACTGTTCAGAGGACGCACTACACTAACTTGTAGCTTTAGCTGAACACTGTGAGGAAGACGCACTACACTAACTTGTAGCTTTAGATGAACACTGTTCAGAGGACACACTACACTAACTTGTAGCTTTAGCTGAACACTGTGCAGAGGTTGCACTACACTAACTTGTAGTTTTAGCTGAACACTGTGAGGAGGACGCACTACACAAACTTCTAGCTTTAGCTGAACACTGTGCAGAGGTCACACTAAACTAACCTGTAGCTTTAGCTGAACACTGTGAGGAGGATGCACTACACTAACTTGTAGCTTTGGCTGAACACTGTGAGGAGGAAGCACTACACTAACTTGTAGCTTTAGCTGAACACTGTTCAGAGCACACACTAGACTAACTTGTAGCTTTAGCTGAACACTGTGCAGAGGTTGCCCTACACTAACTTGTAGCTTTAGCTGAACACTGTTCAGAGGATGCACTACACTAACTTGTAGCTTTAGCTGAACACTGTGCAGAGGTCGCACTACACTAATTTGTAGATTTAGCTGAACACTGTGAGGAGGACGCACTACACTAGCTTGTAGCTTTAGCTGAACACTGTTCAGAGGACGCACTACACTAACTTGTAGCTTTAGCTGAATACTGTGCAGAGGTCGCACTACACTAACTTGTAGCTTTAGCTGAACACTGTGAGGAGGACGCATTACACTAACTTGTAGCTTTAGATGAACACTGTTCAGAGGACGCACTACACTAACTTGTAGCTTTAGCTGAACACTGTGCAGAGGTCACACTAAACTAACCTGTAGCTTTAGCTGAACACTGTAAGGAGGACGCACTACACTAACTTGTAGCTTTAGATGAACACTGTTCAGAGGACGCACTACACTAACTTGTAGATTTAGCTGAACACTGTGCAGAGGTCACACTACACTAATTTGTAGCTTTAGCTGAACACTGTGAGGAGGACGCACTACACTAGCTTGTAGCTTTAGCTGAACACTGTTCAGAGGACGCACTACACTAACTTGTAGCTTTAGCTGAATACTGTGCAGAGGTCGCACTACACTAACTTGTAGCTTTAGCTGAACACTGTGAGGAGGACGCATTACACTAACTTGTAGCTTTAGATGAACACTGTTCAGAGGATGCACTACACTAACTTGTAGCTTTAGCTGAACACTGTGCAGAGGTCACACTAAACTAACCTGTAGCTTTAGCTGAACACTGTGAGGAGGACGCACTACACTAACTTGTAGCTTTAGATGAACACTGTTCAGAGGACGCACTACACTAACTTGTAGATTTAGCTGAACACTGTGCAGAGGTCGCACTACACTAACTTGTAGCTTTAGCTGAACACTGTGCAGAGGTCGCACTAAAATAACTTGTAGGTTTAGCTGAAGACTGTGCAGAGGTCGCACTACACTAACTTGTAGTTTTAGCTGAACACTGTGAGGAGGACGCACTACGCTAACTTGTAGCTTTAGCTGAACACTGTGAGGAGGACGCACCACACTAACTTGTAGCTTTAGCTGAACACTGTGAGGAGGACGCACCACACTAACTTGTAGCTTTAGCTGAACACTGTGCAGGGGTCACACTAAACTAACCTGTAGCTTTAGCTGAACACTGTGCAGAGGTCACACTAAACTAACTTGTAGCTTTAGCTGAACACTGTGAGGAGGACGCACTACACTAACTGTAAATAGTCTAGCTGCCTGACTGTGGTACTAATAGGATCAAAAGAACACCAGCAATTTTCTTCAGGTAGCTGTAAATACTGTAACAAGACAAGCCTGCCTGTCAGTAGGAAGATTACAGGAACTAGCTAAACTGAATACAGTGTATATATATATATATATATATATATATATATACAACACCTGGGATGCATATATATACACAATACACTGTAAGTGCAGCTAACTGACTGACTGTCCTGCCTAATCTATCTAACTCAAATGAAATGACATTGTCTCTCTCTCTCCATCTCTCAGCACGCCGGAACACACTACACAGGGCCTCCGTGCAGGCGGCCTCATGTAGTGTGGGGCATGTTCTAAACCCCCTGAGCCATAATTGAATTATAAGTGAATTATGGGCCGTGACGCGCCACACGAATTTGGAGCGGCCCATATAGTTCGCAATTCGCCGAATGGCCGAACAGACGATGTTCGAGTCGAACATGGGTTCGACTCGAACAGGAAGCTCATCCCTAGTAGGGATGAGTAAACCAAGTAAAGTTCAAACCCAAAGGGAGGTCCACAAACCTTGAACATAGCAACAAACCCTATTAAAGTCTATGGGTGCTGATTCTTGCAAATATTTTTCTGGTCTTTTTCAAGGCTAATTTAAAAGTCAGTGTTAAAAATGTGCATTGATAGCTGATAACTGCAAAGTTGGAAATACATCAATGCAAAAAAAAAAAAAATGTTGATTGGGCAAACCAATTTTCATGGGCTAAAAGTGGTTGTAAACCTCAGCCATGAAAAATGAACAAAGTATATTCCTCTATAGTATGTGCTTGTCTTATTTAAACAGTTCCGGACCGCCCACCACACATATACTGCTGCAGAGCGGCCCAGCTGCGTGAAACAATTTACCTGTATGTTGTCCACGCTCCCTGGTCTGGGGCACTCACGCGCCATTGGCGACCTACTCCTGCTGTGATTGGACACAGCAGGAGCTAATCAGCGGGCCCGGCGGCCACCGGCGATCATTCAGGGAACTGACAGAACGGCGGTCTGCCTGTGTAAACAAGAGAGATCGTCATTCTATCACAGACAAAGAAAGAGATCTTGAGTTCCTACTAATCAGGAACACAGATCTCTCTATTTGTCTAGTGCACCCATCCCCCACACAATTAGAAAGCGCTCCCAGGGAGCACATTTAACCCTTTGATTGCCCCCTGATGTTGATCCCTTCCCTGCCAGTGTAATTTTTTCAGTGTCAGTGCATTTTTTTAGCACTGATCACTGTATTGGTGTCACTGGTCCCCAAAAAGCATCACTTTGTGTCCAATTTGTCTGCCACAATGTCGCAGTCCAGCTAAAAATTGCTGATCACTGCCATTACTAGTAAATCTATCACATAGTTTATAGATGCGATAACTTTTGTGCAAACCAATCAATACATGCTAATTGGGATTTAATTTTACCAAAAATATGTAGCAGAATACAAATTGGCCTAAATTGATGAAGATATTTGATTTTTTCCATATTTTTATCGGATATGTTTTATAGCAGAAAGTAAAAAATATAGGGTTTTTTTTCAAAATTGTTGCTCTTTTTTATTTATAGCACAAAAAATAAGAACCGCAGAGGTGATCAAATACCACCAAATGAAAGCTCTATTTGTGGGGGAAAAAAGGACATCAATTTTGTTTGGGTACAGTGTCACATGACTGTGCAATTGTCATTTAACCACTTGTCGACCGCCTAATGCTGATATACTGCGGCAGAATGGCACGGGCAGGCAAAATCACGTACCTGGTACGTGATCTGCCTCCCGCAGGCGGGGGGTGCATCGCGCCCCCCCGGTGCCCGAGGCAGTCGGCATCATTAGGGGAGCGATCCAGGCTGAGGGGGAGACCACTCATTCGTGGCCACCTCCTCGCAATCGCTCCCAACGAATGAGAATCTGTCTCTGCTGCTGTATAGTAAACAGCGGCAAAGGAAGTGATGTCATCTCTCTTCGGGTCGGTAATTTCCGTTCTGGCACAGAGGAGAGAAGACATCTGAGTAAGTGCACAACACATACATTTACAGTAAAACACACCAGGCACACTTTACACCCCCCATCAACCCCCGATCACCCCCCCCCCCCGTCACAGTGACACCAATTGCAGTTTTTTTTTCTGATTACTGCATTGGTGTCAGTTTGTGACAGTTAGAAGTGGTAGGGCAGTTAGTGTTAGCCCCCTTTAGGTCTAGGGTACCCCCCTAACCCCCCCTAATAAAATTTTAACCCCTTGATCACCCCCCCGTCGCCAGTGTCACTAAGCGATCGTTTTTCTGATCGCTGTATTAGTGTCACTGGTGACGCTAGTTAGGGAGGTAAATATATAGGTCCGCCGTCAGTGTTTTATAGCGTCAGGGACCCCCATATACTACCTAATAAAGGTTTTAACCCCTTAATTGACCCCTAGTTAACCCTTTCACCAGTGATCACCGTATAACTGTTACGGGTGACGCTGGTTAGTTAGTTTATTTTTTATAGTGTCAGGGCACCCGCCATTTATTACCTAATAAAGGTTTAGCCCCCTGATCGCCCGGCGGTGATATAAGTTAGGTTTTAGGGTCAGATAGGGTCTGCGTCGCCCCAGGCAGCGTCAGATTAGCACCAGTACCGCTAACACCCACGCAAGCCCCATACACCTCCCTTAGTGGTATAGTATCTGAACGGATCAATATCTGATCCGATTAGATCTATACTAGCGTCCCCAGCAGTTTAGGGTTCCCAAAAATGCAGTGTTAGCGGGATCAGCCCAGATATCTGCTATCACCTGCGTTTTGCCCCGTCCAGCCCAGCCCACCCAAGTGCAGTATCGATCGATCACTGTCACTTACAAAACACAAAATACATAACTGCAGCGTTCGCAAAGTCAGGCCTGATCCCTTCGATCGCTAACAGTTTTTTTGGTAGCGTTTTGGTGAACTGGCAAGCACCAGCCCCAGGCAGCGTCAGGTTAGTGCCAGTAGCGATAACACCCACACACGCACCGTACACCTCCCTTAATGGTATAGTATCTGAACGGATCAATATCTGATCCGTTCAGATCTATACTAGCGTCCCTAGCAGTTTAGGGTTCCCAAAAACGCAGTGTTAGTGGGATTAGCCCAGATACCTGCTAGCACCTGCGTTTTGCCCCTGCGCCCAGCCCAGCCCAGCCCACCCCATTCAAGTGCAGTATCGATCGATCACTGTCACTTACAAAACACTAAACAAGCTTCTTCAAGTTCTTCAACTTCAAGCTGGTGAGGTGACAAGCACAAGTAGTGTCCCGCTGCCACCAAGAAGAAGACAAACACAGGCCCGTCGTGCCATAGTGCCCTTCCTGCTGCATTCGCCAATCCTAATTGGGAACCCACCACTTCTGCAGCACCTGTACTTCCCCCATTCGCATCCCCAACCAAATGCAGTCGGCTGCATGAGAGGCATTTTCTTTGTGTCCTCCCGAGTACCCCTACCCAACGAACCCCCCCAAAAAAGATGTTGTGTCTGCAGCAAGCGCGGATATAGGCGTGACACCCGCTATTATTGTCTCTCCTGTCCTGACAATCCTGGTCTTTGCATTGTGAATGTTTTGAATGCTACCATACACTAGTTGAGTGTTAGCGTAGGGTACAGCATTGCACAGACTAGGCACACTTTCACAGGGTCTCCCAAGATGCCATCGCATTTTGAGAGACCCGAACCTGGAACCGGTTACAGTTATAAAAGTTACAGTTACAAAAAAAAGTGTTAAAAAAACAAAAAAGCAAAAAAAAATATATAAAATAAAAAAAACAAAAATAGTTGTTGTTTTATTGTTCTCTCTCTCTCTATTCTCTCTCTATTGTTCTGCTCTTTTTTACTGTATTCTATTCTGCAATGTTTTATTGTTATTATGTTTTATCATGTTTGCTTTTCAGGTATGCAATTTGTTTATACTTTACTGTTTACTGAGTTTTATTGTTAACCATTTTTTTTGTCTTCAGGTACGCCATACAGCTGCAACGCGGATTTATTTATCTTGACAGCAACAGCGTTTGCTCCCACGATACATAAAGCCATGACTCCAGCGCTGTCAGAGGTGATATATGCCGAAGCATGGGGGCAGCAGGGGTGGAGGAGCGATTTGCTCCTAACTTTTGGGGCAGATGCCCCCATGCTTCAGCATATATAAATGGTGCATGTATGCCCATCATTAGAAGTGGGTGAATGAAGGGAGGTTTTCTAATGGTGGGCATACCCACCAATCAATATCTTTTTTTCATGCAGCCCATAGGCTGCATGAAAAAAAAGATTACAATATATGCCTAACAAGGACCAGCAACGTGCTGGTATGTTGCTGGACTTTGAGTGGTTATACCAGAATAATGCCTGCAGGTTTAGGTATCATCTTGGTATCATTCTTTTCAGCCAGCGGTCGGCTTTCATGTAAAAGCAATCCTAGTGGCTAATTAGCCTCTAGACTGCTTTTACAAGCAGTGGGAGGGAATGTCCCCCCCCTCCCACCGTCTTCCATGTTCTTCTCTGGCTCTCCTGTCCCAACAGGGAACCTGAGACTGCAGCTGGTGATTCAGCCAGCTGACCATAGAGCTGATCAGAGACCAAAATGGCTCCAATCATCTCTATGGCCTAAGAAACTGGAAGCTACAAGCATTTCATGACTTAGATTTTGCCAGATGTAAACAGCGCTATTGAGAAATTGAGAAAGCATTTTATCACACTGATCTTGGTGAGGTCAGATGCTTTGAGGGCAGAGGAAAGATCTAGGGTCTAATAAACCCCATTTTTTTCAAAAAAGAGTACCTGTTGCTATCATAGGGGATATTTACATTCCCTGACATAACAATAAAAATGATAAAAAAAAAAAAAAAAAATGAAAGGAACAGTTTAAAAATAAGATAAAAATGCAAAAAAAAAAAAAAAAAAAGAAAAAGCACCCCTGTCACCCCCTGCTCTCGCGCAAAGGCGAACGCAATCGTTGGTCTGGCGTCAAATGTAAACAGCGATTGCACCATGCATGTGAGGTATCACCGTGAAGGTCAGATCGAGGGCAGTAATTTTAGCAGTAGACCTCCTCTGTAAATCTAAAGTGGTAACCTGTAAAGGCTTTTAAAGGCTTTTAAAAATGTATGTAGTTTGTCGCCACTGCACGTTTGTGAGCAATTTTAAAGCATGTCATGTTTGGTATCCATGTACTCGACCTAAGATAATCTTTTTTACTTCATCAAACATTTGGGCAATATAGTGTGTTTTAGTGCATTCAAATTTAAAAAATTGTGTTTTTTCCCCAAAAAATGTGTTTGAAAAATCGCTGTGCAAATACTGTGTGAAAAAAAAATGAAACACCCACCATTTTAATCTGTAGGGCCTTTGCTTTAAAAAAAATATATAATGTTTGGGGGTTCAAAGTAATTTTCTTGCAAAAAAAAAAAATTTTTTTTCATGTAAACAAATAGTGTCAGAAAGGGCTTTGCCTTCAAGTGGTTAGAAGAGTGGGTGATGTGTGACATAAGCTTCTAAATGTTGTGCATAAAATGCCAGGACAGTTCAAACCCCCCCCCCCCCCAAATGACCCCAGTTTGGAAAGTAGACACCTCAAGCTATTTGCTGAGAGGCATGTTGAGTCCATGGAATATTTTATATTGTGACACAAGTTGCGGGAAAAAGACATTTTTTTTTTTTTTTTTTGCACAAAGTTGTCTCAACATGCCTCTCAGCAAATATCTTGGGGTGTCTACTTTCCAAAATGGGGTCATTTGTGGGGGGGTGAACTGTCTTGGCATTTTATGGCCTTCAAAACTGTGATAGGTAGTGAGGAGTGAAATCTAAAATTTACGCCCTTAGAAATCCTGAAGGCGGTGCTTGGTTTTCGGGGCCCCGTACGCGGCTAGGCTCCCAAAAAGTCCCACACATGTGGTATCCCCATACTCAGGAGAAGCAGCTAAATGTATTTTGGGGTGCAATTCCACATATGCCCATGGCCTGTGTGAGCAATATATCATTTAGTGACAACTTTTTGTAATTTGTTTTTTTTGTCATTATTCAATCACTTGGGACAAAAAAATTTAATATTCAATGGGCTCAACATGCCTCTCAGCAATTTCCTTGGGGTGTCTACTTTCCAAAATGGGGTCATTTGGGGGGGGGGGGGTTATAATGCCCTGCCATTTTAGCACCTCAAGAAATGAGATAGGCAGTCATAAATTAAAAGCTGTGTAAATTCCAGAAAATGTACCCTAGTTTGTAGACGCTATAACTTTTGCGCAAACCAATAAATATACGCTTATTGACATTTTTTTTACCAAGGACATGTGGCTGAATACATTTTGGACTAAATGTATGATTAAAATTGAGTTTATTGAATTTTTTTTTATAACAAAAAGTAGAAAATATCGGTTTTTTTTTCAAAATTTTCGGTCTTTTTCCATTTATAGCGCAAAAAATAAAAACCGCAGGGGTGATCAAATACCATCAAAAGAAAGCTCTATTTGTGGGAACAAAAGGACACAAATTGTGTTTGGGTACAGCATTGCATGACCACACAATTAGCAGTTAAAGCGACGCAGTGCCAAATTGTAAAAAGTGCTTTGGTCAGGAAGGGGGTAAATCCTTCTGGGGCTGAAGTGGTTAAAGTAACGCAGTGCCATATCCCAAAAAATGGCCTGGTCATTAAGGGGGTAAACCTTCCGGGGCTGAAGTGGTTAAGAGCAAAAGTATAATTTCTGTCTGCTGCTTCGTTCCTCTGCTATCTTCATGAGTTACTTCTGACAAGTTTTCCTTTTTCAAGCGGTGCTTGATCGCTCAGTTTTCAGTAAAGGGGCGGTGGGAACAAATGCAGCATTGGACTGATACTGCACCCACCTAGGTGAGTATACTTTTTTTTTCAACCCAATTCCATACTTCTCTTTTAAAACCACATTAGAGGGACACATTAGAAGCTCTGCAAAGCACAATGGCAGCTGAAGGCATCCAAAGTGTCCTCATGCCAATTCCAACAACAAAAATGGCAAACACCTCAATTTATAACTAGCTTTTAAAGAAGGGTGCACATGAAAGGGCTTTGCACAGCACAAACAAAAGTTTTGCCTGCACACTTTCCAGCTAGCCAGTCCCCAAAAAAAGAAAAAAAAAATGGTGGTGTCTAATAATTTGCATTAAAAAAGAGGTTTGGGTTGCACAACATTTACAAATATTGCAAATATATATGGAAGCTGCAATGCCTCATCAAGACCCTTCTGTTAAGTTTGTCCGAACACTAATTTTTGAGAGTTTCCTTGTTGGAGTAGCCGGGTGCCATGTCGACTGTGTCAATCCCCCCCCCCCCCCCCCCCGCTGCTGGGATCTGTGTAAATAGCAGGCTGTATGTGCAGCAGCAGTTCTATGTAAGATGCCCCACTTGCTCCCCCTCCCTCCTGCAAAGCAGCAGAGGGACCAATCAGGAAGCCTGGCGAAGGAAAATGGGACATGTAGTCTCTTTGGGAGCACTACCCATTGCAATTAAAAACGGTCTGAACAACAGACCCCACAAGACCCTGCAGAAGAGGGAGGGGAAATAGTAGCATTTTCCCGGGCTGTACAGGACACAGCTTTTTTGCCGTGAGGGAGACCGGAGTGTGCACCATCACTGCTGCATATCGACGGCCTGAGCGTGGAGTTTGGGGGTGTTGACAGTAAGTCAGCTGAGTGCAGAGCAGAGAGTGGACTGATCACTGTATGTGATTGGATGGTGAGCTGCAATATCACTGGAACTGGTGAGCTGTGGCTGTTGGGATTTACTATCTGCTGCTAGAAAGACTGAGCACTTTAGAAACTGATCATACAATCATCTAGAAGCCTTATTGCTGCCTGCAGGTTTGACTGTGACTATTTTAATGTGCACCAGCACTGTGCCTCATTCCTGTACTTGATCATGCACATTGTTCCTGTGACCTGCTCCTCTTAGCCTGCATCCAGTACTCTATACCCTGCTCTGCTTCCCTTGTTTCCTGTCTCAGTCCTGACCTTGCCCTGCTCACGTTTGCTCCCTCCATTGGTACACAGTTAGTTAGGTTGTCGTTTTGGTTGCTGCACGTTAATCACGTTAATTTTGTCACTTTACATTGTTTACTGGTGTAAATAATTTAACTTTATTCAGCCTGGTTCCTGATTTTTTAAGGTACAGAGCACTGATCTGGTCATCCTTACTAGATACCTGTTTTTGGTATCCCTTACACTGTCCCTTTATAGCTGATACACAGAGATCTTCAACTACTGCTTATGCTAAGAGGTACCTCTCAAGGAACATTGCACCATATCCAAGCTACTGTATTCTTCAAGAGTGTACTTTATACTAGCTATAGTATTGCTATTCACATTGCAGGTATAGCTTATATGCATTGATTATTGTTGACTGTAATGATTGATGAATCCCTGTCTGGTGGTACAGAACTTTATTCGGCTTAGTGATTATACTGTCTTACAGACTTTGTTTTGAACCTGCCTTATGTTTGTTTATTTATGCTCAAAACCACCATTTATTCTAACCCATACTAAAACACTAAATGGTCTTTGGTTTATTTCCTGGTGCTAATTCACAGCCAAATTAAAATGATCTATTCTCGTGTTCTTATAAGGCCTCATGCACACAGGACGTTTTAAAAACGCCAGCGCTACAGTAGCGCTAAAAATGCCTGTTTTTCGCGTTTAGCTGCTTACCTGAACCCCCTCTCGATCCAGGGATGTTGCACAAGAGACTTGGCTGTCTGGAACTCTCCCTCCTCATTGGCTAAGACAGCTGCGAAGCGCCATTGGCTCCCACTGCTATCAAAGTCAGAGAACCAATGAGGAGAGAGAAGGGGTGGGGTTGGGCCACTGCTCCATGTCTGAATGGACACACGGAACTGCGGCTCGGCTCGGGTGCCCCCATAGCAAGCTGCTTGCTGTGGGGGCACTCAAAAGGAGGACGGGGCAAGGAGCACCGAAGAGGAACCTGAGAAGAGGAGGATCTGGGCTGCTCTGTGCACAACCACTACACAGAGCAGGTAAGTATAACATATTTGTTATTTTTAACAAAAAGAAAGAGACCTTAGTATCACTTTAAGCTTTAAAGTATATCTATGGTCAACATGTAAAATCACATATTCATTTATAGCCTACTTCTATTAAATTTGAATGATTTGAAGTTTGTAAACTTTGTGACGATAAATTGGCATTTAAATAGGAATGTAAATAGGCATTGCTGTGTCACACATTTCACAGAGCCTGCCTTCTGAACTATAGAGGTGTTGAGAGGAGGAGGAGTTTCAGGAGGTGAAGTCAGCACAGGAATCCCTGCTTACAGGCAGCAAAAGTACCATGGGATATGTAGTCCTTAGAAACTGAAAGTAAACAGCAGAAGAAAAGCTGCAAAGCATTCAGGAAAGCTGGTATGTTGTGGAAATAGATGACCAGTAATCAGGCAGAACTCGCAACATGAAGGCCCCTTTCACACGGGCGAACCAGACAGGAGGATCCGATCGGACCATCCATTTCCCTCTATGGAGTGGTAGATGTTGACACCTGCAGACATCCGATCCAATCCTATCTGCTAATAACAGATGGATGGGGGATCGGATGATAGTCAGAAGTCAGATATGGTACGGGGATCAGCAGACAGAATCCCTGCTGAGCAGGCAGATCCATTGGCGGAGTTCGTCCATCTGAAACCTTAAAGGGGTTCAAAGGAGATTTTTAAGTAAGCTCATATTGGGTTGCCAAAAATAACTATTGTTTGTATTTTTATTACAATGCTAAGGTTGTAAAATTAAATTGTATGCTGTGAGCATAGGAACATGCCAGAAGCCCAGCACAGCACATTGATTATTAGTCAATACAGATGCTTTGCTTATGCAGTTATTGTGTGACTTACTCGTCATCTTGTTCTATACTCTCTGCTGACAACAGATGACTTATGTGCACAACACCAATGCTTTATATGAATGTTGTTGTGGTGGACAGAGAGAGATAAGAGATCTGCTTTTATTATAGTCAGCAAATAAAATGGTGGCATTTTAAAATCATGCTAAACTAAAGAATGCTGTCTTTGTTTAGTGTTGGAATTATAGACAATTAATCTTCTCACTTTATAGACAGCAGGGCAAGGCAATTTTCAATTAACACCCTATATACAGCTTGTGAAGTGAACTGATTTACTTTGGTGTCTCTAAATATGCAATAGCAATTTGCAATTAAGTTGGTTCTCATGACTGCTGAGAAGCATATGTTCATACACAACCAATTAACAAACCAATACCTTGCCCAAGAATGACACAGACGTTGATTAAGTTGGAAAACAGGCAGGTCCACAACTTCATTGAACATTTCCAAATGTAACAAACTAATGCCTAGCACTCGCAAACCATAAACTGACCTAGTCTATGAGGCTTATTCTTTCCATCAGTGCCAGACAGGCATTAGACCAACCTCAGAATTGACCTTCATGCAAAGCCCATTAAAGCAATGTTAATTGCTGGAAAGGTCAAAACCACCAATAAAGTTGAGACAAACATCAGTGGGTGGGAAGTCAAATCTTCTGTAAGCTGAATTCTCCTCAGATCAGTGGGACGAGCCTCAGCGTAACCATTTTCTGGAGTTTAGGCTTCTCCCCCTCACCTCACGTCCTTGTGGACAATCCTGGCGGAGCCACTTAACCTCCATGCATTGGGTCATCGCTCACTGTAATGTCATGTTCCATCAGTCTTATGCCCCGTACACATGGTCGGACTTTGTTCGGACATTCCGACAACAAAATCCTAGGATTTTTTCCGACGGATGTTGGCTCAAACTTGTTTTGTGTACACACGGTCACACAAAGTTGTAGGAATTTCCGATCGCCAACAACGCGGTGACGTCAACCACGTACGACGACACTAGAAAAGGCCAGTTCAGAACTAAGCGTGGCACCCTTTGGGCTCCTTTTGCTAATCTCGTGTTAGTAAAAGTTTGGTGAGAGACGATTCGTGCTTTTTCAGACTCGTGGCTTTCAGATCGTTTTCTGCGGTTCAGTTTGTGCTTGTGGGTTTGTATCTGCTCTTCAGTGCGTGCAATCAAGTTCCGCGTGACTTTAATTAGTCATTGTGTTCTTGTTCGTTCGTTACTGTTTTTCAGGTCGCTCTTCACAGGCCTTGCTGTTCTTCAGTGCGTTCTGTTACTTCGTTCTGAGCAGCCGACCGTTTTCTAGCCGTGTTGCGTATACGTACTCCTTGTAGAGTTCGTGCTGTGCGGGGGGCTTGGTGTTGGGGTCCTGACCTTGACACAAGTCCAGTCCATGAACAGGGTGGGGAGGAGTTCATGGACCAAGAATTGGTTGCTTCAGCGTGACCAGTTCTCTCATATGCCTTTGCTCCGTGAGATCCGTGAGAATAATCCTGATGATTTCAGGAACTTTCTCAGGATGACGGACCCCGTATTTCACCGTCTGCTGGCTTTGCTGACCCCCTATATCAGCAGGCAGGATACCTGCATGAGGCAAGCCATCACTCCAGAGCAGAGGCTCGTCACTACCCTGCGGTACTTGGTGACAGGGAGAAGCCTGCAGGACCTTAAGTTCTCGACAGGCATCTCCCCCCCAGGCTCTGGGGATCATTATCCCAGAGACCTGTTCTGCCATCATTCAGGTCCTACAGAAGGAGTATATGAAGGTAAGATTTATCCTTTAATATCACATTTTATTGTATATAATGTTTGATAATATATTGTATTTCTTTCCTCATTCCCTAATTACCATGATTGTAATATGCTGTGAATGTCCCCTTTGTTCTCATGCATGCTGGATTTTTATGTAATTATTTTTTTAGTCCTTCATACATATTTGCCTTCAATAACCTCCCCAGCATGGTCTCCTGCCCTATATTCACCTCATGTAGTCACTTAACAATGTATTTTCTCAGCTTCATAGTAGTGCTTTACCCCAAACACCCCCTAAAATTTTTCCAAATGTGATTTTGGCTTTAAATTCAGGCAGAGTGGCAGAGGCTTTGTTTTTTAGTGTCCCCAAATTATTTTTATTAACCCTCCCTCCCCCCAACTGCTAAGTCAGCTGATCCCAATTCTCTATCTATCCTCAATCATCTATCTGCTGACTTTGCCAAACCCATACACACTATACCCACCTCTTTTGTGGTCATATTTATGGATGAATTCCCCAAAGCATGTAGTGCAAGGGCCTGCCTGAATACTTTCAAATGGTACTGTTTGAAGTTTTCTATCCTATTATTATCTTGATAGGTAATAGCAGAATGTCAAAATGTGCTCTAATGTGTACAATGTGTATTTATATCTTTGTATTATGACACTTCTTTTACCTGTCCAGGGGCTGCCAATAGTGTAACTAAGGAGGGGCTGTTCCAAGTAATACCCTGTATTTAGGCATTCATCTCTCAATGAAGTGAAGAGGGTTACCTGTCCAAGATTCCCCCTCCCCCCCCCTATAATGTTAGAAATGGCCCATGAGAGGGGGTGGGAGGGGGAATATGATAGGTGTACCTTATACTTTGGTGTTGTAAAATTCCCCTTAATAAATGTGATCTGGATGTTGGGCAAGAATGTTTTGTGTCTATAATCTGCTTTCCATGGTTATGTGCAAAAATAATATTTTTTTTTTCCTCAACAGTTTCCTTCCACGCCACAGGATTGGCAGACTGTGGCCTCCCACTTTGCCCAGCGGTGCGACTTTCCTAACTGCGGAGGGGCAATTGATTGGAAACACGTCCACATCGTCCCACCACCCAACTCGGGGTCGTACTATTTCAACTATAAGGGGTTCAATAGTATTGTGATGTTGGTGGTGGTGTCGGCTAATTACGACTTCTTGTATGTGGACGTGGGGAAGAATGGCCGGATGTCTGATGGTGGAGTCATCGCCCAGACGGACTTCTACAGGCCTCACCAGAATGGCAGCTTGGACTTGCCACCTCCAGAGGCAATGTGGAAGGACTCCCATTCATCTTCGTTGCTGATGAAGCGCTTGCGCTGGGGGACCATCTTATGCGGCCATTTCCTATGAGGACCCTCACCCCGGAACAGAGGGTTTTTAATTACCGGCTGGCCAGAGCCAGAAGAGTGGTGGAGAACACATTTGGAATCCTGGCCAGCCGGTTCCGCCTATTTCTGACACCCATCCATATGGCGGAGTATAAACTTAATCATCTAATCCTGGCGTGCTGTATTCTCCATAACTTTTTACGCCAACATTTGGCCAACTATGCTGGCTCAGTTGGGCCTGAGGCCAGAATGATACATGAAACAACACTGACGGCGCTTGAAAGTGGCCGTCCTCCCTGAGTGCCCGTGATGTCCGGTTACGATACCTTGAGTTCTTTGCGGGTAGGGGGGCCATCAATATGCCAGTAAATTTGTGAAGCCTTTATCAAATAAAAAAACAAAAAAAGAAACTGTTGACATTTACTGCTTGTGTTTGTTTTAGATGACTCTGACAGAAATGTGGTGAGTCCCGAAAATGGCGTGATTGTGTAACCTTATACAAAGCACTGTTGGGTGTTATTTACTAAAGGCAAAGACACTTTGTACTACAAGTGCACTTGAAACTGCACTGAAACTGCACTTGTAGTGCAAAGAGGATTTGCCCTTAGGAAATAACCCCCATTTTCACAGAAAGCAGCAATTAGAGCCCCACAAAAGTGTTGTAGCGTTGAGACAATAATCCACACATTCTTGATTAACAATCTTTTTAATACCTGCACAATCACATGTGCATTAAGAAAAGGTTTTTAAAACAAACAAACATGTTTGTTGTATAACAATTTTTGGGTTATCATTATAAAAAATAGAAATGTCCATTTAAGCTAAAACAGGCATGTGTAAAACCAACAAGAAAGACACAAATCTTGAACTTACAAAGTTCACATTTGCTAGAATTTGAAGGCAATATCAGACATGAGTATTTAAGAACTGTGTTTGATATTGCGTTCAGATGGGGTGAAGTGACCCCCGGAAAAGCCAAATTTGGAAGATGCACACAAATTTCCCAATGTCAACATATGCTAGCTGCTATCACGGGGGATCAAGGGACGTGTTTTGGGGGAGCAACCCCATCCTCTCAGCTACTTTATTATTGAGGAAGGGGTTGCACCCCCAAAACGCGTCCATTGATCTCCCGTGAAGGCAGATAGCACATGTTGGCACACTGTGTGCATCCTCCAAATTTGTTTTTTTGAAAAATCACTAACAAATTTAGAACATTGTAGCACACCAAAAGACAAAGGGATTTGGAGGGGTTTTAAACTCGCCCCAAAACATCAATGATGTTTGTATTTTTTTTAATAACATCATTGATGTTTTTCTTGAGGTTTTCCAATTGTAAATTACACCCCATGATCTCCCCGGTCAGGATCTGGGCACTTTCTGATGTGAAAGGATCTGGATCCACAACATCACGATCACCTAAAAAGAGAGAAACAAAAAAAAACAGGTATCAAAAATCTGCCAGCATCCATCTCTTACCTGAGCCTGTGGTCACAGACACTCACCTGTTGTGGTGACAATTTCCACCACGTCTTCTTCCTCCTGCTCTTCTTGTGTTGGGTGGATTTCCCCTTCTTCCAGAGGTGGGGGGTCTCTGGTCTCCTCGGATGAGGGGTGTCCTCCGAGTCTTTTCTCCCCTATGTAAAACAAAAATGGTATACTTAGCACACAGATATTTGATGGCAGAACTATAAATAGGAAACATTGCTTGGAAGTGGGGTACAATTGTCAATTTTAGCAGAGTTCCAAGATGTAGCATTTTCAGTGTCCTTTGTCAAGCTGCAATATTTTACCTGTCTTGTACAAGCTTCACAGATAGAGACCCCCTATAGTATACACTGGAGCACCTGTGTGGGCCCCCTAATAAAAATGGTGTTCTGGTGTTCTACACTAGTGCTCCAGTGTCCAGATGTGAAAACAGCTGCTGAGTGTCCTCTCCTTACACAGAATCTAGTTTGCATTTCATTCTAGTAACAAAGCCATCTACACAACCAAATTAGTTTCAGACAAGTAGGGCTTAAAAATTGTGGCCAAATGCATATGGCCTAAACAATGGTGTTTTATAGGCCGAAAGAAAAATGTTTGATACGAACGAATAATGTGGCCATGAACATGAAAGCCATTTAAAAATGTTCACTTGTAAGAAAAGCACATGGAGCAGCACGAACGTAATAAACAGAAAGAATAGGAACACAGGACAACTACTTACTTTTTTGCAGCACTCTCCGGACCTTATTGTACTGATCATGTTCTCGTAATTTGAGGTCCGACCACCGCTTCCTGAGCTGATCTATCGATCGTCGTACCCCGAAATTCAGGTGCAGACTCCTGACCACTTTCGCCATGATCTTGGCCTTTCTGACATTGGGGTTGGGGTAAGGTCCATACTTCCCCTCATAGTCGGCCTTCTTCAGGATGTCCACCATCTCCAACATCTCCCTAAAGGACATATTTGAGGCCTTAAATCTCCTTCTGGATCCAGATGTTTCAGGCTCCGGGCTTTCCCCCTCCTCCTCCTCCTCGTTGCTGTAATTAGCACGTCAGGGGCGGGTGGAGTTACACGCATGCACAGTGTGTATAAAGCGTAACACGCGTGCGTATTACGTACAATCTGTGAGCGGAGGAAGGAGCATCGGAGGCACTGATCATGATAATGAAGGTAAGATCTAAACTTGGGCCTATACTGCTTCGAAATGGAAGCCTATATTGTAACAAGATTAGGGGAGTTTGGCCTGACATTAGGGTTTGCCATCCATTTTGCAGAGAAAATGGATGGCTTCAAGGACCACAATTTCCTCCCCCTGTTCATAGACAAGTACAGGGAGCTGCCCTGTCTGTGGCAGGTGAAACATCCACATTACAATCATAAACAAAGGAGGCAGGCAGCGCTGGAGAAACTGCTGGAGTTGGTGAAGCCGGTGGTCCCCACAGCAACCATCCCCTATTTAAAAACCAGAATTGGTGGCCTGAGGAGCACTTATCTAGGGGAGCGCAAGAAGGTCACAGATTCCCAGAGATCCGGAGCTGCAGCAGATGACGTTTATGTCCCCAGGCTGTGGTACTATGAGAGACTGCGATTTCTGCCAGACCACACTGAAGTCAGGGAATCCCTCTCCACTCTTCCTTCCACTCTTCCTTCCACCCCAGCTGAGGCTTCCGATGTCTAACCTGGGCCTTTCAGCCAGGAAGAAGTGGAGGAGCCCAGCTGGAGTCAGGTATAGCATTGTTCTACTGATTTCTGGTCAATAAATAAATGATGTTTATTAGATGTTATTATTGATCACTAATTGCTGATTGAAAAAAGTGTTTGACATATCAATAGACAGTAGTGGGCACCCAAAATTGGGACAAGAATGAAAAATCCTGGGCTCAGAAGGATAGTCTGTTATATTTGTTAACATTCAATTTGCAACAGTCAGGAGGTGAAAATTGTGTGTGATTGATGAAGAAAAAACTAAAACAATGTCCCTTTTTCATACACAGGAAGACCTAAGCCAGGAGGAGGTTGTGGAATGTGGCAGTCAGGAGGAGGCGGGGATTAGTGGCAGCCAGGAGGAGGCGGGGCTAAGTGTCAGCCAGGAGAAGCCTGGGACCAGTCGCAGCCTGACTGAATCACAGGTTCCTCCCCTCCGCCTTCCATACAAAAGAGCGAGGAAGACGACTCCCATGCAGGATTCAGCACTCAGGCTAATTCAGGAGGCTTCTTCGTCCCTCCGAGCCTTACCCACTCCTGAAGAGGCCTTTGCCTGCATGTCTGCCACAAAACTGCAGGGCATGCAGGAGGGTCAACGCAAGCTATGTGAGGACCTCCTTTATAAAATCCTAAGTAAGGGGGTGAGTGGGAAACTAACACCCAAGACTGACGTGATTGAGTTGGACCATCCTCCTCCTCCTCCTCCTGCTGCCACAACTCCACCACCAGAGCCACCGCATGGAAGGAAGCATGGAAGGAAGACAAGAGAGTGATGGCCCTGGGTTCAGTCTGGTCTGACAAAAGATGCAGTCTCTCGTATGACCACAGCCTGGGGACACAGATGTCATCTGCTGCTTTCCAGAGCTCTGGGACTTCTGGACCAGACTGCACTCCCTTAGATAAGGACTCCTCAGGCCCCCAATTTTGCTTTAAAATAGTTGATGTGTGCCCTGGGGGTCCAAGGCTTCACCCATTTCTGCAGTTTCTCCAGTGTTGCCTCCCTCTTTGTTTAGTTGTGAGCCCTTAATAAATGTTTTTTTTTTGGGAAATTATACTCTCCTATGTGTGTTTGCATCCAAAAAGGACAGTTTGTTGGTGACGATTCAGGTACATTTCTAAAATACAATGTGAAATTAACAAGAGACAACAACACCAAACAATCTCCTACAGATTAAATAGAACAACATATCAATGGTGTTGTGGTAACTTGACACAAAAAACACACACAAAAATTTTAGGGAGTAAAAATAAAAATCCAAAAAAACAAAAATCAGCCTTGAAAAAAATACAAAGCAAAAATAACTAATCTGCCTTAAAACCAAAAAAAAAAAAAAACCAACACCAAAATAATGTTGTCAGATGTGACTAATCAAAATATATGGAGGGTATCCCGATAAATAATAAAGAAATAAGTTTGTGAGAAGTCTGTGTGAATATGAGCAGCAAAACTACTTCATTCTTCTCACATTATAAAGAAGAAGAGAGTGCGCTGTAGTAAACCATTTTTAACATTGCAGCGTGACGAAAGTGCTGTATCCATTGCGAACGCTAATTTTACCAGACCGAGCTGTTCCATCTCGGAATTTCTTCTGAGCATGCGTGGCACTTTGTGCGTCGGAACAGGCCACACACGGTCGGAATTGACGCGATCGAGTTTTGTTGTCGGAAAATTTTATAGCCTGCTCTCAAACTTTGTGTGTCGGAAAATCCGATGGAAAATGTCCGATGGAGCCCACACACGGTCGGAATTTCTGCCAACATGCTCCGATCGGACATTTTCCATCAGACCAGGGCATTATCCTAAAGGGGTTCAAGGGGCCTTCATTTTAATGCAAAGTCAAAACACAGCAGCTTTTTATTTGAAAAATCACATCCCTTGGGTGTCCTGTGGACAGATTCTACCACCTGAACTGTGGATCTCTGCAGCTCCTCCAGAGTTACCATGGGCCTCTTGGCTGCTTCTCTGATTAATGCTCTCCATGCCCAGCCTGTCAGTTTAGGTGGACAGCCATGTCTTGGTAGGTTTGCAGTTGTGTCATACTCTTTCCATTTTACTGATGATGGATTGACCAGTGCTCCATGAGATGTTCAAAGCTTGAGATATTTTTTTATAACCTAACCCTGATTTAAACTTCTCCACAACTTTATCCCTGACCTGTCTGGTGTGTTCCTTGGCCTTCATGATGCTGTTTGTTCACTAAGGTTCTCTAACAAACCTCTGAGGGCTTCACAGAACAGCTGTATTCATACTGAGATTAAATTACACACAGGCGGATGCTATTTACTAATTAGGTGACTTCTGAAGTCAATTGGTTCCACTAGATTTTAGTTAGGGGTATCAGAGTACAAGGGGCTGAAATGCACGCCACACTTTTCACATATTTATTTGTAAAAAATGTTGAAACCCATTTATCATTTTCCGTCCACTTCATAATTATGTGCCACTTTGGGTTGATCTATCACATAAAATCCCATTAAAATACATTTACATTTTTGGTTGTAACATGACAAAATGTGGAAAATTTCAAGGGGCATGAATACTTTTTTAAGGCACTATACCTCCTCTTTGGCAGTACCCCGACTGCACCATCCACTCTTCCCTCCTCCGGATGCCTCTCTATCAAAGCCAGAAGCCAAAGGAGCAAAAGGAGGTGCTCCCAAGCAGCGCTGTGTATGTCCATAGACACAAACATCTCCTGCAAGCCCAGCTTTCCCATTGCTCTGTGTCTTTGTGAGACCAGGGAGTGAGTGGAGCGGTGCTGCAGCCGGGACATCGCTAGAGCCACATGTTTGGGGGGGCAGGGGGGGGGACAGGTAGTGGGGCGTTTTATACCTTAATTCAGGGAATGCATTAGGGATAAAAATTACTTTGACTTTGGAACCACCTTAAAGCGGGGTTCCACCCAAATTTTGAACAATATCTGTATGTATTCTCTTCCTTGCCTAGATGCTGACATGCCGTTTAAAAAAATTTAAATCGCCATAATTACCTTTTATTTTTCTATTCTTCTTTGCACTTCCTGGTTCTCCTCCCGTGGGAGTAGGCGTGTTTCTAGCCTCTCCCAGACTCTTGGGAGCTAGTCTCAGGCTTCCCAGGATGCCACTGAGCATGTGCGGGAAAGAGCGGTGAATGCTGGGAGCACAGCATTCACCACATCCAGGAAATAAATGCTTGTGGGCTTCAAATGCTCACAATGAAGATGGAAACCGCCTGCAGTGAATAATATAAGTTATTCTTTCCGACGAAATCTGACACAGGCGGACATATTACACACAATATGTGAGTATGTAATGCTGAGAAGAAAAGTTTGTGAATGAACTAAAAAAAAAAAAAAAACAATAGATAGGTGGACCCCTGCTTTAATAATAGTGCATTAGAAAACATTAGCTAGCCTACAGCATATATAAATATTGATATAACATTGACATAATACCATGTACATCCCTATATATATGTGTGATATCCCAGATAACAGTGTTGAATTGCAAGTCTTGTTAATTTGCTGCACATTTTCACTGTACAGTTGTACACTTGCTGCACAAGTTCTATTTGACACTTTTCCAATTTGTAGCAAATTTGCACGGCAAGTCTCTAGCAAGAGCAAAGTTGCAGTGGTGAGTCTACAGCAAGAGCTCTGCAAGCCACAGAGAGCCCTGTGGTGGGATGACTATTGTACAACATAACTGAACCAAAACTTGCAACAGACTTGCAGAATGTTTGCAAAGAAAGTTGATCTGGAGTCATGCAATGCAGATTTGCTGCAGTTGTGCAACAAACTTGTGAAGCCTGGCAAGTCTAGCAATAGCTTAGCAAGTCATTTTCAAACTTGCAGCTCAATTGCTTGTTATCTGGGATATTTCCCACTGTTCAGTCATAGTTGAAAATTTCCAAATAAGGAGTTCACAAATGTCACATATGACCACAGATATGTAGTCCAGTAAGCTTGGCTAGAGACACTTCATGACACATTAGGTCAAGCTTCTTCTGGCTGGGAAGGATGCAGGACCAGAACATTGCTTGAGCAATGTAATTTCCTTCTTGTGTGATTGGCTTACTGATTTTCTCCTGCTACAAGTCCTGCAGCTGCAGCAACTGCAGCTGCAGGACTTGATTGGTAGCAACTGATTGGTAATTATAAAGTCACTCCTTTACAGATTCACTCACACACGGGCACAGACAACACAGACAAACAAACAACTATTCCTTCTGAATAACAGTAGGTAAGAATCTGCAACCAAGTTTCTTAAAATCAATGCAATGTACAGTGACTACCCAGAGAGGAATGTTTTTTTTTCCAACAAAAGTGGAGTTACTCTTCAAACTGTTTTGCCACTGACCAATTTGTACAAAGTTGAGAGCTTTACATTTTTATTTATATTTTTAAAGAAAACTTTTCCTCAAATTTTTAAATCTATTGTGGCGGTTACCTCCACCAGTCAATTCAAACCATCTTTGATCAATAAGGAATTTCCCAACACTGGAACAGTTTTAAGAGCAGAGGGAATTCTGGGCATGGTTACCAGTGGCATTACTATCCATATTTGGACTAATACCAAATACGAGCAGTAATGTTGTAACATCACTGCCCATTTTTGGACTAATACCAATTATGGGCAGTGATATCATGATATCATATCCCATATTTGAATGAATACTAGATATGGGCAGTGATGTCATGGGGAGCCCCTTCCCCAGAATGTCCTGTGCATTTAAAACTGCCAGTGAAATTCCTCAGTTTAAGCTGAAATGGGAACCTGTCCTCCCCTTTCCCCTGACCTACTACATGAACTTGGAAAAAGTAAAGATTTTTTTTTCTGTTTGTGTGTGTTTTAATGCACTTTTTTAAACCTGCATTTACTGGCAATTTGACTGGAGTTCTAAAGGACCTCTAAATCAGTGTATGAAAGGCAATGCAAAAAGCCCGGTGCCGATCCATGTAGGGCTATGTTGATTAGGCAGGATTCCCTTTTTTGAGCAAACCCTTTCAAAAGCATTACCCATGTGTGCTGCTATTAGCACAGAAGGAGAGGGTGAGAGTTTGCTACTTCCCTGCTATCGGGCTACCAACCCACATGCATGGAATCCTGGGCTAAATAGGCTGAAATGATTAGGAGTTGAGGAAAAGGGGGGCACTATTTTTAGATATATATCCCCATAGAAAGAAAACAGCAAGCGTGCATCGCTCTGCAATTTTGTTACCAGCTCAAAAGCCCTTCAGCTTTCAGGAGGGCTCCTTTGGGTTCTGCCCATAAATAAGGGTCTACCCAAAGCATCAGGGATGATAGTGACAGAAACAAGGCTCTTAGGCACCCCAGGTGCCCAGGAGGGGTGTGAGGAAAGAGGGGGCTCATGGAATATGCATCTGCTCCTCTATGGGGGGGTGAAGTAGGCAGTCGCCCTCTTCCTGGTGAACTGGTTTTTGAATGTCTCTAACCAATTCACTTGTAATTGAAAATGTAAAAAAAGAAGACAATGCAAAAAAAAATATTTTTTAAATCAACATATTTACCTTTACAGGCTCCAGCAATGGCCAAAGATGTCCCAGGGCATCTGATCCAGTGTCAGCAGGTGGGAGGAACATAGTTCTTCTTTCTCTTTGCTCAAACTCCCATTTGAGCACTACCTGGCATCCTGTTTTTTGTGTGTTTTATGTACCCAGGATGCAGATGCAGAGCATACTTCTGTACACTCAGTTTGTTGAAACTTGCCTTATCTGTTTCCTAAAATCATGTAGAATTAACTTGCTTTCTATTTCTTAAAAAAACTTAACTCAACCTTCATTCATTCATAAACTTTTTGACAGTTCAGTATATGTGTGCTTCTAAAGCAAAGTAGTGAATTGTGTAGGCCATATTTGTTAATGTTCCTGCTTTCTTGAGCAACAATGTATTAATATTATTTTTTTAATTTACTGTTATTATTATTATTATTATTACTATTTTTTGCTTTTCCACAGATTTGCTTTCAATACTTTTTTATTTAGTGCATTTGATTCATTATTGACCTACTTACAGTGGGGACGGAAAGTATTCAGACCCCCTTAAATTTTTCACTCTTTGTTATATTGCAGCCATTTGCTAAAATCATTTAAGTTCATTTTTTTTCCTCATTAATGTACACACAGCACCCCACATTGACAGAAAAACACAGAATTGTTGACATTTTTGCAGATTTATTAAAAAAGAAAAACTGAAATATCACATGGTCCTAAGTATTAAGACCCTTTGCTCAATATTTAGTAGAAGCACCCTTTTGAACTAATACAGCCATGAGTCTTTTTGGGAAAGATGCAACAAGTTTTTTACACCTGGATTTGGGGATCCTCTGCCATTCCTCCTTGCAGATCCTCTCCAGTTCTGTCAGGTTAGATGGTAAACATTGGTGGACAGCCATTTTTAGGTCTCTCCAGAGATGCGCAATTGGGTTTAAGTCAGGGCTCTGGCTGGGCCATTCAAGAACAGTCACGGAGTTGTTGTGAAGCCATTCCTTCGTTATTTTAGCTGTGTGCTTAGGGTCATTGTCTTGTTGAAAGGTAAACCTTCAGCCCAGTCTGAGGTCCTGAGAACTCTGGAGAAGGTACTTGGCCGCATTCATCTTTCCCTCGATTGCAAACGGTCGTCCTGTCCCTGCAACTGAAAAACACCCCCACAGCAATTTGCTGCCACCACCATGCTTCACTGTTGGGACTGTATTGGACAGGTGATGAGCAGTGCCTGGTTTTCTCTACACAAACCACTTAGAATTAAGGCCAAATAGTTCTATCTTGGTCTCATCAGACCAGAGAATATTATTTCTCACCATCTTGGAGTCCTTCAGGTGTTTTTTTAGCAAACTCCATGCGGGCTTTCATGTGTTTTGCACTGAGGAGAGGCTTCCGTTGGGCCACTCTGCCATAAAGCCCCGACTGGTGGAGGGCTGCAGTGATGGTTGACTTTCTACAACTTTCTCCCATCTCCCGACTACATCTCTGGAGCTCAGCCGCAGTGATCATTGGGTTCTTCCCAGATGGCCAGCTCTAGGAAGGGTTCTGGTTGTCCCAAACATCTTCCATTTAAGGATTATGGAGGCCACTGTGCTCTTAGGAACCTTAAGCGCAGGAAAATTTTTTTGTAACCTTGGCCAGATCTGTGCCTTGCCACAATTCTGTCTCTGAGCTCTTCAGGCAGTTCATTTGACCTCATGATTCTCATTTGCTCTGACATGCACTGTGAGCTGTAAGGTCTTATATAGACAGGTGTGTGGCTTTCCTAATCAAGTCCAATCAGTATAATCAAACACAGCTGGTCTCAAATGAAGGTGTAGAACCATCTCAATGATGATCAGAAGAAATGGACAGCACCTGAGTTAAATATATGAGTGTTACAGCAAAGGGTCTGAATACTTAGGACCATGTGATAGTTCAGTTTTTCTTTTTTAATAAATCTGCAAAAATGTCAACAATTCTGTGTTTTTCTGTCAATATGTGGTGCTGTGTGTGCATTAATGAGGAAAAAAATGAACTTAAATGATTTTAGAAAATGGCTGCAATATAACAAAGAGGGAAAAATTTAAGGGGGTCTGAATACTTTCCATCCCCACTGTATTTTCAGCTTTGTAAATTTATTATTGACCTACTTATCTTCAAATTCATGAGTAAACCTTAAATTATTAACATTTCTCCTTTGTGGATAGCTACAACCAGGGAAAGCATTTTGGAGTTGGTAGGGCAGTCAACTAGACAGTTGCCAAGAGCCTTTAACAACTGGCTCAAGCATCTTAATGGGCTGTTGTCTAGGCACTCCTGCAGTGTGCTTCAATGATAGACATATTGTAATCTTGTCTTCCAGCCTCCAATTGGGTACTGCCAGTAGTCACAGATACATGGTGGGATAAGACACCCACCTGGAACTTTGCTCAGTGGACACTGTGTAATAGGTTAAAAGCAAATTAGAAGTTTGTTGTTGAGGGTTTCTGGGAAACAAGCTTCCAAAGTGTTACTGAACTCTCCTGCAATATAATACTGTTATGCCTTTGGTGTTAAGGGTCCACCTTGTGAAAGCACCAATTAACTGGCAACTGTGGAAATTGTCTGTGCTTGAATGTCCAATTCCTGTTGAAAACATTCCCGGGTGGGTTTGGTGTTGGCCCTGTTCTATGTTGTATTATCAATGCTAGGCTCACCAATGCAGGAAAAGGAAGAAACCTGCAGGTAAGGATTGGCTCGGGCATGTTCGCACAGCCCACATGCAGTGCCCGCCAGTAAGTTGGCATGGCACTGCGCTAATCACAGGCAGTGAGACATTTCCCGATCTCTGCAGCCACACATCGGGAAAATGTCTCACTGTATGTGATTAGCGCAGCGCCGTGCCGACTTCCTGACGGGCTCTGCACGTGGGCTGTGCGAACACGCCTGAGCCCATCCTTACCTGCAGGCAGTGCTTGCCATTAACAAGCTTCATGGGACTCTAAAGAAGGTGTGCATTACATCTACAGAAAAGATAACCTTCTGGCAGTATCATGTGTGTAGGTTCTGCCCAGATTGGGTGGATTGGGCAGAACTTACGTATGCGAATCTGCCACGCTTCTTTGGAGTTGGAAAATTTGCTGTACAGCTTGAAAATTTTACTTGTTATGCGCTTACCCACTTTTTATCATGTGAGTCATGTGTTTGCATGAAAGTTTTTAGTCCTATCATGACCAGGAAAAAGGGGGAGGAACAGCCCCAGCAGTCTCAGGAGAGCGCATCAGCCCAGACCACCCACTCATCTAAGGAGAAGGGGAATCAAGCAGCATCTGCAATGGCAGCGGCAGCCAAGCTTGAGAGGTACGCACACACTCCCTCACACACCAGCTAAGGGTAACCAGCCGCCCCATGAGAAGACACAGTTGGGCATTGGGGAAAGAAAGAGCTTAAGTAAAACACCACTAACACTGCCAGTTAATATTAAAACAGCGAATAAAAAAAGCCCCGAGAGGGACTCCCTGGAAATAACTACTGAAGTTACCCCTGATTTAAGTGTAATCAGTGAACCTGAGCCCACACTAAAAGAGGTATTGTGTGCAGTTAACTCTTGTAGGGGATCACTGAGCAACCTGTGCGATCAGTTAAGGAGCCTCAAGGAAGAGCTACGCTCCATGAGTCAAGAACTACAGAAAGCTGTGGAGAGGACCTCTATTTTGGAGGAAAGGCTAAGTCAAGTTGAAGACATATTACATCCAATGCGGCAAGAGTTTAAAATAATGCAAACCCAGCTAGACACACATAAATCCGAAATGTAAAATAGGCTGCGCAGACACAACGTGAGGGTAATGGGCCTCCCAGAGAGAAGCGAGGGTTCCTGTCCTGAAGCGTTTATGGAAAAGTGGCTTAGGGAGGTTTATGGGACTGAAACATTCTCGCACCTTTTTGCTATTGAGAGGGCGCATAGAGTGCCCACTAGGATTATTTCACCAGGAAGTCGCCCTAGACCATTGATCATGAAGCTGTTCAGTTACAAAGATCAGGTGGCACTGATGCAAAAATCCAGAGAAAAGGGGGACACTTTCTACAATGGAGCTAGAATTTCACTGTATCCCGACTACCCTCCGGATTTGCAAAAGAGAAGGGCAGGATTTGCGGACATTAAGCGTAGTTTACGGACTTACAAAATACCATATGCACTGCTGTACCCAGCGCGCTTGCGCATAGAGGCCCTAGGGGCCACACATTTTTTTTATTCTGTTAGTGGGGTCACAAAGTGGCTTCAAGATAACAAAAAGAAGTTATAGAACTGGAGTACAAAGAGTTTGAATTATCAGATGTTTAATGGGGCTGTTTTGTTTTTTTTTGGGGTTTTTTTGGCAGCAAGGGCTGGAGGGGGAGGGGATGGTTGGTGAAGGTTTTTTATGAGAGATGGTAAATGGTTGTGGGTTGATGTTTTTTTGGTAACACTGCTGCACGAGATTTGGGTTAAGGGAAAGGGGGGAGGGAGGGGAGGGCAAGTAAGGAAGGTTAAGGGAAATGACCCATTGTTTGGCTGGGTGAAGAAGTATTGGATGAAATGGGCTGAAGAGGTTAGAAGGGTCACAAGCTATGTCCCCAGGGTTGGCCAAGATAGGCAAGGGGGAGGGGGGAGGGGCCACTTAAGGAAAAGGGAGTAATTGAGATTCAAGTAATAACAAAGGGTTACACTGTATTGGAACAAGGGATGGGGAGAGAAAAAAAAATGGCACATAGATCTTTGAGTCACTTATTTACATTAAAAAATAGTAAAGTAAACTTAGAAGGCAATGGGGGATGGGAGCAGGGGTTCCCATTTCTTGTTCTCCCCTTCTCTTCTCACAGTAATGGCACTGATTGCAGTTTTGGAAGTCACACAAAAAGACAGGAACACTCAACAGGTTGGATCTGATAGAGGGGTTGTTTGTGTTCTCAGTTATTTAAGACAGTTTTTTTTTCTGTTTTTCCATTGCGCTGGTTGCACTTTCTTTCTTTTCTCTTACTATTATTTTATTTGTTTTTTTTTTTGTCAAGGATGTTTAGAACAGTAGGAATAAGCTCATGGAACATTAGGGGTATGGGCAACCCTATTAAAAAGCCACTGTATTTTCAGAATTGGAATCCCATGGTACCGGACTGATATGTTTGCAGGAAACACATCTGATCAATGAGTCTAAATCATTAAGAATAAGAAATTTCAAGTACAATTTCACTCAGTGTACTCCTCTTACTCAAGGGGAGTGAGTATATTGGTTAAAAAAGGGGTGGCGTTTTCCTGCAGGGATGTCAGGATTGATACATTGGGTTGTTATATTTTTTTGCATTGCCTTATAAATGGTAAACCATTTGTTATAGCAAACTTGTATATTCCTCCCCCATTTAAGTTGGAGATCCTGTACCGCTTGCTAGAGTATGTGGAGGATAAAGCCGACACCCTGATTATAGTGGTGGGGGATTATAATGTGGTCCTCAATAGTTGCCTGGATAAGTTTCCACTAGGGGCTCGGGCGGAAAGCGTGATACAGGGACGGTTTTCCCAGCTCCATGAGGAGATTGGGTGGTGTGACCTCTGGAGAACCCGTATACCAAATGACCGACAGTATTCTTGCTTCTCGGGGTCACACCACGCACTCTCTCATATAGATCTGGCTATAGGCAATACAGTAGTACAGCCCCTGGTAAACAAAATAGAATATTGGCCAAGGAGGATATCAGATCACTCACCTCTGACGCTGTCGGTGAATATTCATGATAGACATGTTCAGAGATTGTGGACAATAAACCCAATATGGCTGGAGATAATAGGGGGTACAGAAGAAATCTCTGCAAGATTAAAAGAGTTTGTAGAATACAATTCGGGATCAGCATCGGAGGGGGTGGTCTGGGACTCTTTAAAGGCATTCCTTAGGGGGCTTTTAATGCAACAGGTAACAAAGGTAAAGAAACAATCAAGGGCCAGGGGAGAGCACATTAGAAAAGAGGTGATGGAATTAGAGAGACAATGGGGTTGATTTACTAAAGGGAAAAAGAATGTGTACTTTGCAAAGTGCAGTTGCCCTCTGCAAGAGCAGTTGCTCCAGAGCTTAGTAAATGAGCAGAAGCTCTGCTGACTTCCATCATCCAATCATGTGCAAGCAAATATGCTGTTTTTTTAATCTTCCTTGCACAGGATTGGGTACTCTTTGCAAAGTCAAGCCTTACCTCATTTACTAAGCTGTGGGGCAATTGCACTTGCAGAGGGCAACTGCACTCTGCAAAGTGCACAGTCTAATTGCCTTTAGTAAATCAACCCCAATATGTGATGGACCCAAGTCCAGAGAAGCAGGAGTTATGGTTGAAAAAGCAACAGGAGCGCAAAATTGAAACAACCAGAAACGCTGAAAATTGGAGACTTTTCCAGAGGCAGAAGTGGTTTGGAGAGGGGGAAAGAGTGGGTCGAACGCTGGCATTATTAGCCAATACTAATTCTCCCTCCTCAACAATCTCCATGATCGGGACTTCCAGTGGGGAAATTTCGTCTGACCCTCTGGTGATTAAGGAGACATTCTTTGAATTCTATATAGAACTATACAAGTCACAACGACATTTAGAATTAGGAGAGTTAGATAGTTTCCTAGAGGGTGTCGAGTTGCCGACTCTCTCTGAAATAGATAAGATCAGACTAGATTCTCCTCTTGAGGAACTGAAACAAGCAGTAGCGGACATGCCTAATCAGAAATCCCCGGGCCCAGACGGACTGCCCTTGGAAATTTATAAATATTACGGGGAGGTGCTGCTTCCAACACTTTTGAAGGCATTGAACTGGGCGGCTACAGAAGGTAGACTGCCCTCTTCAATGTCAGAAACCAACATAGTATTAATACAGAAAGTAGGGAAAGACCACCTCGACGCATCCTCATACAGACCGATCTCATTGCTATGCTCTGACATTAAAATTCTGGCAAAAATAATGGCAATTAGGTTAAACAAATGTATTTCAAGACTTGTACACCCGGACCAGGCAGGGTTTATCCCTAACAGGTCTACTAGTGTAAACATTAGGAGGGCATATTTGAATCTCCAGGCCCCAGTAGAGAACAAGTGTTCCAGAGCTGTCCTGTCCTTGGACATCGCCAAGGCATTCGACAGCCTGGAATGGGGGTATCTCTGGTGGGTACTGGAGAGATTCAGTTTCGGCCCTCTGTTCATCAGATGGCTGAAAACCTTATATTCCCATCCAAGTGACAGATTAAAGATCAATAATGAATACTCAGAAAGGCTACCTATTGAGAGGGGGACGAGGCAGGGGTGTCCGTTATCACCCTTGCTGTTCGCCCTGGCAATGGAGCCACTGGCAGAAGCAATGAGAAGTTCGATAGGACTGCAGGGATTCAAGAGGAAAAGCGGGGAAGAAAGGATAGCGTTATACTCTGATGACGTGCTACTCTTCTTGGGTGACGTGGGGCCATCTTTAGAAAAAGTGATACAGCTGGTTGAGGGGTTTGGGAGATTATTGGGCCTGGTAATTAACTGCTTTTGCCGTTGGATTCAACTATTAGTGCCCTTCCTGGTGGCATATCCCGGTTAAAGGTAACAGAAAAGATGAGATACCTGGTAATAGTCATGTCAAATGACCCTAACCAATATATTGGAGACAATTTAGTCCACCTTTTAGTAAAATTCAAAAGGAAAAGTGACATTTGGTGTCAACTTCCTTTGTCCATGGCAGGTCGAGTCAACTTGGTCAAGATGATATGGATGCCACAACTACTGTATATACTCCATAACTCTCCAGTTTGGATTGGTAAGAACTAGTTCCTAAAAATAAACATTCTATTTAGGGAACTAATATGGAAGAAAGGGCAGGCCAGGATCAGTTTACAAACTCTGCAGTGATCTACTAGGGAAGGGGGAATGGCAGTCCCCCAACCACATAGCTATTTCTTGGCTGCTCAACTACAGCATATAGGGGGAAGCGAGAATGCCAGTGGCAAAATTATGCTACAGGGCAATCCACATAATTCCCTGGCGGAGGCATTAGAGGCTGGCTCACTTCAGCACGTGCTCCCAACATATAAGTTAGTGACCAGAGTTTGGCAGACCGTTAAGAGGGTCATAGGGTATAAGGGTGTTACTGAGTTCTCACCTATATGGCATAATAAGCACCTGCAGGAATTATTAACTATTGAAAAAAATACGACATGGGAATGCCACGGAATACACAGGCTGGTCCAGTTGTTTGATGATAACATCTTAAAACCCTTCATTGAGTTGAGACGAGAATATGGAATTCCAAACAAAACATTTTACAGCTATTTACAGATCAGGCATGCTCTGGATAGCCAATTCAGGAACTGCCCATTGGAATGGTGCGAGGCACCACTTCTTAATAAAATAACCAGATTAAACAATACCAAAGGTTTGATAGCAATGATATACGGGCAAATAACTGACAGGTTGATAACCCCAACTATAACTCTGGTAAGAGTGCATTTTTTACAATGGTGACTACTCACATGGTGACTACTACATTTATGGAGTAGCACAACCTCCGCTCAATATCAGTGGTGTTTTCCTGAAGACACATATTGTATTTGGACTATTTCATATACTCTATTTACCTTTGCCAGATCTCACTTTGATATAGACTTTGTTTTTTAGGAATTTATTGTTACTATATTAGTGCGGCAACATATAGGATATATGTGTTTATTTAGTTTGTCTTACTATTGGTTGCCAGCAGCTGTTTATTATTATTAATTTATTATTAGCACTAGTTATACCAGCGTGTTTTCTATTTTTGTCAGTTTTTAATAGGAAAGCAAAGGAACTATCAAGAACACTAGGAAAGTAAGCAATACAAAGAGAACAAAATACTGTCTCATATAAGTACATGTTACAGCAGGCACATATCAGGAATATGAAATGGAGTAACAAATGCTTTAACCGCTTGCCGACCAGCGCACGCCGATGTACGTCGGCAGAATGGCACTGGCAGGCAAAAGGGCGTGCAGGTACGTCCCCTTTAAGAAGCGGTGTCGCGAGTGCGTGCGTGCCCGCTGTGGTCTCTGTGACTGTGGGGCCCGCAGACTCGATGTCCGCCGGGTGCCCGCGATCGTGTCACGAAGGGGAAGAACGGGGAGATGCTTATGTAAACAAAGCATTCCCCAATCTGCCTAGTGTCAGGACAGTGATCTACTGCTCTCTGTGATCAAGAGCAGTGATCACTGTCCTGTGTGTTCAAGCCCAGTCTCTCACAGTTAGAATCACTCCCTAGGACACATTTAACCCCTTCACTGCCCCCAAGTGGTTAACCTCTTCACTGCCAGTGTCATTTACACAGTAATCAATGCATTTTTAATCGCACTGATCACTGTATAAATGTGTTCCCATTCCCAAAAATGTGTCAAAAATGTCCGATGTGTCCACCATAATGTCGCAGTCCCGATAAAAATTGCAGATCACCGCCATTACTAATAAAAAAAAAATAAAAATAAAAATGCCATAAAACTATCCCCTATTTTGTAGACGCTATAAATTTTGCGTAAACAATCTATATACGCTTATTGCAATTTTTTTAATCAAAAATATGTAATATATTTTGGGGGATATTTATTATAGCAAAAAGTAAAAAATACTGCATTTTTTTTTCAAAATTGTCACTCTTTTTTTGTTTATAGCTCAAAAAATAAAAAACGCAGAGGCGATCAAATACCACCAAAAGAAATCTCTATTTGTGGGAATAAAAGGACGTCAATTTTGTTTGGGTACAGCGTTGCATGGCCGCACTATTGTAATTTAAAGCGACGCAGTGCTGAATCGCATAAAATTATCTGGTCTTTGGGCAGCCAA
Source organism: Aquarana catesbeiana (assembly GCF_042186555.1). Classification (NCBI taxonomy): domain Eukaryota; kingdom Metazoa; phylum Chordata; class Amphibia; order Anura; family Ranidae; genus Aquarana; species Aquarana catesbeiana. The sequence continues at coordinate 416,714,754 of NC_133325.1, read as the reverse complement.
ATGGTCCAGGGCTGAAGTGGTTAACATCACATATTCAGAATTTTACACACAGTGCTGTAGCATCTTCCCCAAGCCTATCTGATTAAGAAGGATCTTCTAGAACAGTGGTCTCCAAACTGCGGCCCTGGGGCCAGATGAGGCCCTTTGCTTGCCTTTATCACCCTTGAGGCAACTATTCCTGCCACTGACACCAACTATGGGGCATAATTTCTTCCACTGGCAACAAAAATAGGGCACTATTCCTCCCACTGACACTATTTCTCCCTCTAAAATTAAACCGTGGTTTACTCCCACTGGGCACAGTCCGGCCCCCCTAACATCTGAAGGACAGTAAACTGGTCCTTTCTTAACCACTTACCAACCGGCCCATAGCCGAATGATGGCTGCAGGGCGGTTGGATAACTCTGGGAGGACGTACTATGACGTCCTCCCAGAATTCCCCTCTCGCGCACCCCCTGGGGCGCGCACCCGAACACATACATGACCGCCGGGTCCAGAGGACCCGGCGCATCACGGATCCCGGTAAATGGCCGCTGATCGTGGCCGTTTACCATGTGATCGCGCCGTCAAATGACGGCGCGATCACATGTAAACAGACCGGCGTCATCTGATGACGCCGGTTCCTCTCCTCCCCTCCTGTGTACCGATCGGTACACAGTGAGCGGGGAGGGGGATGGATGGATGTCTGCAGCGCTGTGGGCTGTATGTGTAGTGCCCACACGCTGCACAGAGACATCCAGCCATCCATCCATCCATGCTCAGCCATCCCTCACTACTATGCAATGCTGTGCAATACTCTGCAATACCCCCACAATACTCTGCAATGCCCCCACAATACTCTGCAATGCTGTGCAATACTCTGCAATGCTGTGCAATACTCTGCAATGCCCCCACAATACTCTGCAATGCCGTGCAATACTCTGCAATACCCCCACAATACTCTGCAATACCCCCACAATACTCTGCAATGCTGTGCAATACTCTGCAATGTTGTGCAATACTCTGCAATGCCCCCACAATACTCTGCAATGCCCCCACAATACTCTGCAATGCCCCCGCCATACTCTGCCATGCCCCCACCATACTCTGCCATGCCCCCGCCATACTCTGCCATACCCCGCCATACTCCGCAATACCCCGCCATACTCCGCCATACCCCGCCATACCCCGCAATACCCCGCCATACTCCGCAATACCCCGCCATACTCCGCAATACCCCGCCATACCCTGCCATGCTGAGCCATGCTCAGCTGTACTCGCCCTCTGTATGTGGCCAGGCTGTGGAAGTCTCACACATGTGGTATCGCCGTACTCAGGAGGAGCAGGAGAATCTATTTTGGGGTGTCATTTTTGGTATGTACATGTTATGTGGTAGAAATATTGTATAAATGGACAACTTTGTGTTAAAAAAAAAAAAAGCGTTTTAACCACTTCCCGCCCGCCGGCCGTCATACAACATCCTTGACTTTGTGCGGGGATATCTGAATGATGGTTGCAGCTACAGGCATCATTCAGATATCAGCTTTTTCAGCCAGCGATTCCCTACACCATGAGAATGATCATAGCAGCTGTTCCACTGCTTGATCGTTCTTACGGGAGGCGAGAGGGGATGTCCCCCCCTCCCGCGCTTCTACCGACTCACCGCTACGATCGAAGCCAGGATCGTTTTTTTTTTTTTTTTAATTTCAGGCTTCCCAGCCTAGAGGTGAGATGTGGGGTCTTATTGACCCCATATCTCACTGTAAAGAGGACCTGTCATGCCATATTCCTATTACAAGGATGTTTATATTCCTTGTAATAGGAATAAAAGTGGTCAAAAATTTTTTTTTTGGAAAAAAGCATCAAACTAAAATAAATAAAGTAAAATGAACAATAAAAAAAAAAATTTTTTAAAGCGCCCCTTTCCTTGTGTGCTCGCATGCAGAAGCGAACGCATACGTAAGTCCCGCCCACATATGAAAACGGTGTTCAAACCACACATGTGAGGTATCGCTGCGATCGGTAGAGCGAGAGCAATAATTTTGGCCCTAGACCTCCTCTGTAACTCAAAACATGTAACCAGTAAAAAATTTTAAAGCATCGCCTATGGGGATTTTTGAGTAGCAAAGTTTGGCGCCATTCCACAAGCGCGTGCAATTTTGAAAGGTGACGTGTTGGGTATCTATTTACTCGGCGTAGCTTCATCTTTCACATTATGCAAAAACATTAGGCTAACTTTACTGTTTTGGTTTTTGTAAAGCACAAAACAGTGTTTTTTCCAAAAAAAAGCGTTAAAAAATTGCTGCGCAAATACCGTGTGAGATAAAAAGTTGCAATGACCGCCATTGTATTCTCTAGGGTCTTTGCTAAAAAAACATATATATCGTTTTGGGGTTCTATGTAATTTTCTAGCTAATAAATGATGATTTTTACATGTAGGAGAGAAATGTCAGAATTGGCCTGGGTGCTCCAGAACGCCTGAAGGTGCTCCGTGCATGTTGGGCCTCTGTATGTGGCCACGCTGTGTAAAAGTCTCACACATGTGGTATCGCCATACTCGGGAGTAATAGCAGAATGTGTTTTGGGGTGTAATTTGTGGTATGCATATGCAGTGTGTGAGAAATAACCTGCTCATATGACAATTTTGTGGGAAAAAAAAAAGTAAAAAAAAAACCTTGATTTTGCAAAGAATTGTGGGAAAAAATGACAACTTCAAAAAACTCACCATGCATCTTTCTAAATACCTTGGAATGTCTTCTTTCCAAAAAGGGGTCATTTGGGGGGTATTTGTACTTTTCTGGAATGTTAGGGTCTCAAGAAATTAGATAGGCCGTCAGTACTTCAGGTGTGATCAATTTTCAGATATTCGCACCATAGCTTTTGGACGCTATAACTTTCACAAAAGACCAAATAATATCCACCGATTTGGGTTAATTTTACCAAAGATATGTAGCAGTATAAATTTTGGCCAAAATATATGAAGAAAAATTACTAATTTGCAAAATATTATAACAGAAATGAAGAAAAATTTATTTTTTTACAGATTTTTCGGTCTTTTTTCTTTTACGGCGCAAAAAATAAATAACCCAGCAGTGATTAAATACCACCAAAAGAAAGCTCCATTTGTGTGAAAAAAAGGACAAAAATTTCATATAGATACAGTGTTGCATGACTGAGTAATTGTCATTCAAAATGTGAGGGCACCAAAAGCTGAAAATTGGTCTGGTTAGGAAGGGGGTTTAAGTGCCCAGTTGTCAAGTGGTTAATAAAGTTTGGAGGCCCCTGTTCTAGAATTATGAGACTCTCTTGACTGGGGCATCTCTGTGTCAGAATGCTCAACTGGCAGTTGTCAAACAGCATTAGACTGCCTGCCCCACTGTTGTATGTAGTGATTGTCAAACAAGCAGAAAATATGACTGACTTACATTATCATGTGAATATAGAATTGTGTTTAAATACCCGGTGGTGTTGGAAGTGAAATCTGTAACTACATATCTTTGTATTGGGAATACTGGAAGCTGCAGGAGTAGCCCACAGTTTTTGTCACAACAGACAGGAGATTTTCGGTCCTAAAAATCCCCTTTACAAGAGAGCCTAGAAATGTCTTCTGTTAACAACTATATACAGATATCTGTATTGGTAGCTAAAAGAACGAGTCAGAAATCAATACAGGGATAATGCATGTAGGTTAAAGATAGCGTGTACTACAGCAACCACAGGAGATAAAATTTCTTAATCTGGTTCACATTTTAGTATATCGCAGGAAAACAGTATCCAGGAATGAATCTTAACATTCTAGATACTATTTTCAAGATCTCTTACTTTCAGGAAGCTTTAGAAAAATCCTAGTCCTGAATATCCTTCCTGCACTCTGCTTCTTTATCAGATGACACATTTCTGAAAGAACAGCTGGTGAGAAATTAGAAAGATCTTTATTCACTCTGCATGTGCATCAGTTGCACTCATATACAGTATGTGTATGTGCATACGGTATATGATGAGGCAAGCACAAGTTGCTTATAAGTAGGGATGCACTTTAGGCTTGGGTCCACCTCCCAATGCCATCTCAACTTATTTGCCGTTTTAGAAAACGGCAAACAAATATGATTGTTCGCCATAGCACCCAATTACCAATCATGTACTGTAAATCTGGGTCAGCTGGCTTAAAAGGACTAAATATGGAGGCATTTCAATGTGTCAGCCCTCTTCCCTATAAAATTCAGGGTTCCCTGCAGCCTTTTTTTAGTGTGCATGGAGAGTTGTAGTAGATAATGACAGCCGCCAGAGCGTTTTCAGGGATTAATAGTTACTCCTATACATTGCTATACAGTGCTATAAAGTTATACACTGATATATATATATATATATATATATATATATATATATATATATATATATATATATATATATATATATATATATATATATATATATATATATATATATATATATATTTTATATATATATATATATATATTTGTAGTCAGAGTCTTCACTTGGAAATGCGATAACCCTAACTACCAAGACCTGAGGTGTGCCTAAAAGAGGGCATACCCTGAATGATTATGTAGCGCTGACAATATTTGTTTTTAAATATTTGTAATGCTGTAAGGTTAATAGGTTGGTATATGGCGCCATCTAGCGGCCAAAATATATAATTACAGCACCTTTATATTTCTTTTATTGTTCAGAAGTTTGACATGGAAGTATTTTGTTTGTTTACATCTGGACATTAACTTGACCTACCCACAATGCTCAGTGACTCCCACAAATCTCAGGGAAAAGAACTGTATTGTGGGAAGACTATAAAAAAGGCTGGGAGCGGCCATCTTAGTTCTCTTGTTCCTGGGATGCGTAGCCGGCAGCAGGACTCTGTGGGTGTGTGTGTCCCACAGGGTTGCAGCCTATCCTGTGAAGAAGCGGAACAGCAGCCAGCGATCCTGCCATCGATCACAGTGTGCTGGAGCAGCAGAAGTGATCGTTCCTGAGACCCGTGAGGGAGGTAACCGAGGACTCCCGGTCATCAATAAGCGGAACAGCGCAACAGCGTGATTGCACCTCCATACAGGCGGAGCGGAGACACCCATCTGTCTGGATCCAGTGCGGTGAGAGGGCTAACGCCCAGAAGTTTGCTCCACACTACACACATTCAGAGTTATTACAGAGTGTTGCTGGGACTGATAGTCCCACGGAACAATTCAATTGGGAAAATCACATTTGCAGAGACTTACAATCAGATTTCAACATCCAGGAATTGATACTGGATGTTTGTTCCTTTCAAGTAAGAGTATTCAATAAATTTGCCTGATTCTAATTACTTTTGTGCACCACCTTGCACCGAACAATTGGCCAAAGGGAAACCTTGTGGATTACAAATATTGATTTTCTTAGCTAGCAGAAGACTGAAGACAACAGGACTATTTCTTCCATTGCGGGGCTCCGCATTTAGTCATAAAAGAGAGTGACTGTACTGTCAAAGCAGGGGGAGCTCCCTAGTGTCTATATTGTGTGGTATTTATATTCCTGTGTCTTTGCGCTTGCTACAGTGGGAAGGTGGGAAGGTGTCCGGAGTTAAGACAATTTCACTTTGAACACTAGTCCCACCTGGAGACGCACCAAGAGGGTCCATTCAAGAACATATATATATGTATGTGTATGTGTACAAAGAAATTGGTGAATATTTACTGTACTGTTGCACTACGTGGGTGTGATAGTGTAGTCACTGCAATAACTTTTAAATACCGTTTCAGTAAAAGAAATCAAATTTGTCAAATCACAAATTTTCGTGTGCAGTGTTGTCTTTCTCCTGCAGGTGGAACAACAAACACCCAGGTAGAGGTATATGTGTATAATTATAGTAGAGATATTGAAAGTTAAAATCTGTATTAATATCGCTACTACACTGCACTACAGCTGTGTTAAGGGGATTGGACAGGTCTAAGGGGTGTAAGATATCAGAGAACAGGCCCGATCAAAATCAGCAGCTCCTTCTGAGGTAATTGCTACAATTATATATATGATATGTGCAAGATGTAAATGAATAATGAAAGTATAGGGGAAATGGGTGGGTGGGAACCATGAAATGAACCGACGAAGGATCTGACAGAGGAGGAGGTGGGATATATACCCCTCAGACTCCTACAAATTCAGGCTAGCCTCTGGCCAGCCTTCTAACTTGTAGTCAGAGTCTTCATTTGGAAATGCGATAACCCTAACTACCAAGACCTGAGGTGTTTGAACGCATTGTAATATCAGTTTGGGTAGCCTAGAACCCCTGCCTAACTGTAGGAAGTGCTAGACAGCCAGACCCACAGACAAATACTTCAACGAATGTTCTACCGAGGGAATGAGGAATTGAGGCTAGGAATATATAGATGACAGAGGCGCAGTCAATTGCAAAATGACCAATATTGGTTGAAAAATAGCCACTGACCACCCCAATGGGCCTGACCCTCCATGCATAAAGGTGGAGAAAGAACCGGACAAATCACAAACGCCTTGGAAACTTCTGGCCTACAGCAACTCATTGACAATGGAAGCATGACTGACAACTGAAGCCCAGTAACTAGATTCAAAAGACTGACAGGAGAGTGATGAGGCCCATGTGAAAGCCTACTGAAAATCCAAGTTGGGCTGATGACTGCCAATTGGCACACACAGGGGATTCCTGGTTGGTGAAATGCCTGCTGAAAAGTTGCATGTCAAAATTGCTCCCAGATATCATCACCTGGAATTATGCCCAAGTGGCCGCCATCTTGCTGCAAACCGATGGTAACCGTGGAAAATTAAACTGCCGTGCATTGCACCAAGTCCACCACCTAATGTAAGTGTAGATCTAACTCTATCCTCCTACCAGGGCTGACAGAACAAACAAAATCTACTGAATGCCAGAATGAATTACGCCACGCCAAGTTTGTGACTATGCCTGGGATCCTTGCTTTTGAGCACCATAAGACCTTCCCGCAAGCAAAGCTTTGATCTCCATACTGTCTAGAGCTGCTATTGGAAGAGAGGCCAGGTTAACGTCTAACCTACCAGAATGTCCTACCTGATATAGGCAGAGATGAAAAGGGCCGGGGACACTGAAGGTAACCCGCTAAAGGTGAAGGAGCTGCCACTGTAAAGAAATTCCAACATCACCTGCAGGCACACTGAGAAGAGCAGGAGCCGGGGGCTCAGCTGACACCTCCGAGCGGGCTATGATCCCCTCCATCCTGTCTAGCAATTGTAGCATGGACGTTAAGAGCGCCTTAAGTACCGCCTGAATCTAAGTTAAAGAATCGTGCATAGAAACATGTTCTGCGCTGGTGGATGGAGGAGGTTGGGACAGATTTGGGAATAACAACCTGAAGAGTAATGCCCCCCAGCTGAGGCCAGGAAAGTGGTACCCCAGTGATGAAACTCAGCTATGAGTTTAGGTATGGTCCCACCCCTTCATGATGGGGTGCTACCATGCACTAAACCCCCATGAGGCGTTGGAGAGATGAATGCGAATTTGTCGCCTCTGAAACTCGCGACATGTCCTGATCTAAAGAAACACAAACTAGAGAAAATGAGAACAGACAACCAGCCCACGAAACAACAACACCCCTTCGTACCTGACAAGTATGAGAATGTAGGTGCAGAAATGACAAGACCAACAGCGCGTGAATGTGAACCTAATGACAACACCACCCTAGTGTATGCAGTAAGTGAGCCCGAGTAACCTGCAACAAAAGACAGGTAATTAAAAAGGAACACTCAGGGCTGAGGTACCCACAGACCGTGGTGGGTAGTAGTAAAGGTGTAATGGTGAACGTGCATTTATGACGTATGGTATATGGGCGAGAAGATTGTGGGATGACAATCAATTAAAAACAAAACCTCAGCCCGCATGGATCTGTAGACATGACAGATCCTAGATGTGAGCACTAGCTAACAGAATTGCTATGACAGTTAAAGCTATGGCAGGAAATGCTACGACAGCAAAAGCTACGACAGGAAATGCTGCGACAGAAAATGCTACTAACGAAATGCTATGACAGGAAATGCTACGATAGAAATGCTACGACAGAAATGCTACAAACAAAATGCTACGAATGAAAAGCTACGACAGAATTGCTACAATCGAAATACTGCGACAGGAAATGCTACGACCAGAATGCTACGATCGAAATGCTGCGACAGAAATGCTGCGAACATTGACATAGTTGCCAACATTGTAAAAAAATTTATAGGGACACTTTTTTGGTTGTAGGATGATTCTTATTATAATTAGGGGGAAGGGCATGTGTTTGTAGGTGTGACATAGCAAGAGAAAAATACGCCGTGCCGAAAAATGGATGTGGTTTACGTGAAATAGTGGCCGTGGCTTATTTGGGCATGGTTCAAATGGGGGTGTGGTTAGAGTCTGAGATAAATGAGAGATGGAGAAAGAAAGGGGAAAAGAGGGAGGGAGGAAGAGAGAAAGAAGGAAAGAAGGAAAGAAGAAAAGAAGGAGGGAAGGAGAGAGAAGGAAGGAAAGAGGGATGGAGGGACATCAGGCCCAGATCCTACACCACAATAGAAATGTGTATTCCAGAGTGTGACAGACTCACCCGGGACAGAGGCTTTTGGAGGGGACTGAATGTGAGCCTCTTGCCTCCAGATTATGGGCCCTGGCATTTGGGGTACCCTTGAGGTGTTGTTACTTTGGCTTCGGGTCCTTGTCCCCCAGGACACACAGACTCTGGGGTCCCTGTATTTGCCATATTAGCAATAGTGACTGAGTCATACTGTTGGGACACATACTGTGAGGAGATGCTAATATCAACTCCACTCACCTGTCTGATGTCTGCTATAACATGCTTAATGTAAATGAGTCTAGTCTGGCTCACTACAGGTTCTAAGGGTATTACACACATTGTTGTTTGTTCTAATTAACCCTGTGTTGATGTTTATGGTAATGTGTATTGAATAGTCAAGGGCTAGGAGACGAACAGTCTACTCCTACTATAGTTTGTTGATGACTAGGCTGAGGAGGGGGGGGGGTGACTTTTTGTATTGTTAATTGTAATTAGCTCCTGCTATTGTGAGAAAATGTCCTGTGGTTGTACTTATGATAAGCTCGGTGACCACAAGTCTGTTCTAAAAGGTCATGTCTCTTAGTCACCTAGGCTGCATAAAGGATTAGATAATTAGCTCATGTTAATTAGTAGGGATGAGCTTCGAGTTCGAGTCGAACTCATGTTCTACTCGAACATTGGCTGTTCGCAAGTTCGCCGAACAGCGAACAATTTGGGGTGTTCGCGGCAAATTCGAATGCCGCGGAACACCCTTTAAAAGTCTATGGGAGAAATCAAAAGTGCTAATTTTAAAGGCTAATATGCAAGTTATTGTCATAAAAAGTGTTTGGGGACCTGGGTCCTGCCCCAGGGGACATGGATCAATGCAAAAAAAACTTTTAAAAACGGCCGTTTTTTCAGGAGCAGTGATTTTAATAATGCTTAAAGTCAAACAATAAAAGTGTAATATCCCTTTAAATTTCGTACCTGGGGGGTGTCTATAGTATGCCTGTAAAGGGGCGCATGTTTCCTGTGTTTAGAACAGTCTGACAGCAAAATGACATTTTGAAGGAAAAAACTCATTTAAAACTACCCGCGGCTATTGCATTGCCGACAATACACATAGAAGTTCATTGATAAAAACGGCATGGGAATTCCCCAAAGGGGAACCCCCGAACCAAAATTAAAAAAAAAAAAATGACGTGGGAGTCCCCCTAAATTCCATACCAGGCCCTTCAGGTCTGGTATGGATATTAAGGGGAACCCCGGCCAAAATTAAAAAAAAAAAATGACGTGGGGTTCCCCCTAAATTCCATACCAGACCCTTCAGGTCTGGTATGGATTTTAAGGGGAACCCCGCGCCAAAAAAAAAACAGAAAAAAACGGCGTGGGGTCCCCCCAAAAATCCATACCAGACCCTTATCCGAGCACGCAACCTGGCAGGCCGCAGGAAAAGAGGGGGGGACGAGAGTGCGGCCCCCCCCTCCTGAACCGTACCAGGCCACATGCCCTCAACATTGGGAGGGTGCTTTGGGGTAGCCCCCCAAAACACCTTGTCCCCATGTTGATGAGGACAAGGGCCTCATCCCCACAACCCTGGCCGGTGGTTGTGGGGGTCTGCGGGTGGGGGGCTTATCGGAATCTGGAAGCCCCCTTTAACAAGGGGACCCCCAGATCCCGCCCCCCCCCCCTGTGTGAAATGGTAATACTTCTTCTTTCTTCTATCTTCCTTCATCTTCTGGTTCTTCTGGTTCTTCTGGCTCTTCTGGTTCTTCCTCCGGCGTTCTCGTCCAGCATCTCCTCCGCGGCGTCTTCTATCTTCTTCTCCTCGGGCCGCTCCGCACCCATGGCATGGGGGGAGGCTCCCGCTCTTCTCTTCTTCTTCATCTTCTTCTCTTCTTCTTTTCTTCTCTTCTTCATTTTCTTCTCCGGGCCGCTCCTCACACATGCTAGCATGGCGGGAGGCTCCCGCTGTGTGATGGCGCTCCTCGTCTGACAGTTCTTAAATAACGGGGGGCACCCGGTGACCCCGCCCCCCTCTGACGCACGGTGACTTGACGGGACTTCCCTGTGACGTCACGGGGAATGCCACAGGGAAGTCCCGTCATGTCCCGTGCGTCAGAGGGGGCGGGGTCACCGGGTGGTCCCGCCCCCCGTTATTTAAGAACTGTCAGACGAGGAGCGGGAGCCTCCCTTCATGCCAGCATGGATGCGGAGCGGCCCGGAGAAGAAAATGAAGAAGAGAAGAAGAGAAGAAGAGAAGAAGATGAAGAAGAAGAGAAGAGCGGGAGCCTCCCCCCATGCCATGGGTGCGGAGCGGCCCGAGGAGAAGAAGATAGAAGACGCCGCGGAGGGAATGCTGGACGAGAACGCCGGAGGAAGAACCAGAAGATGAAGGAAGATAGAAGAAAGAAGAAGTATTTAAATAAAGGAATTGTCAAAAACTGTCTCTTGTCATTTTTAACATTTTTGACAGTTTTTTAGTGAAATGGTAGGGGTACTTTTGTACCCCCTTACCATTTCACACAGGGGGGGGGCCGGGATCTGGGGGTCCCCTTGTTAAAGGGGGCTTCCAGATTCCGATAAGCCCCCCGCCCGCAGACCCCCACAACCACCGGCCAGGGTTGTGGGGATGAGGCCCTTGTCCTCATCAACATGGGGACAAGGTGTTTTGGGGGGCTACCCCAAAGCACCCTCCCAATGTTGAGGGCATGTGGCCTGGTACGGTTCAGGAGGGGGGGGGCCGCACTCTCGTCCCCCCCTCTTTACCAGCTGCCTGCCAGGTTGCATGCTCGGATAAGGGTCTGGTATGGATTTTTGGGGGGACCCCACGCCGTTTTTTTTTTTTTTTGGCGCGGGGTTCCCCTTAAAATCCATACCAGACCTAAAGGGTCTGGTATGGAATTTAGGGGGAACCCCACGTCATTTTTTTTTTTTTTATTTTGGCCGTGGTTCCCCTTAATATCCATACCAGACCTGAAGGGCCTGGTATGGAATTTAGGGGGACTCCCACGTCATTTTTTTTTTTTAATTTTGGTTCGGGGTTCCCCTTTGGGGAATTCCCATGCCGTTTTTATCAATGAACTTCTATGTGTATTGTCGGCAATGCAATAGCCACGGGTAGTTTTAAATGAATTTTTTCCTTCAAAATGTCATTTTGCTGTCAGACTGTTCTAAACACAGGAAACATGCGCCCCTTTACAGGCATACTATAGACACCCCCCAGGTACGAAATTTAAAGGGATATTACACTTTTATTGTTTGACTTTAAGCATTATTGAAATCACTGCTCCTGAAAAAACGGCCGTTTTTAAAACTTTTTTTTGCATTGATCCATGTCCCCTGGGGCAGGACCCAGGTCCCCAAACACTTTTTATGACAATAACTTGCATATTAGCCTTTAAAATTAGCACTTTTGATTATTCATGTTCGTGTCCCATAGACTTTAACGGTGTTCGCGTGTTCGAACGAACTTTTTTCCTGTTCGCATGTTCTGGTGCGAACCGAACAGGGGGGTGTTCGGCTCATCCCTATTAATTAGGTTAGGTTTTAGTTATCCTGCTGTATATATTTGTGTGAGATCTCAAATAAAAAGTCAGTCCATGTTAGCAGTGAAACAAGTGTCGCCTTGTTTTGTGCTTATGAGCAGTTGGAATATCGGATATCTGTATCCAGACTGGGAGGAAGTGGTATACTGACGGAAGCACTCAAGTGGAGTGTGGGACATTCCGTTACACAGAGTTTAACAAATCAGCAGATAAAGATCCTCCAAACACCTAATGTTAGCGCTTCAATCATCCCAGCACCATGGTTGTTGTGGTGTCAGGATGATTGAAGTGCGTTATTACTATTATTACATTGTAATAGGATGAAATCATTCAACTCACCATAATCCAGAATCAGTGGGACCCCTGAGCGTGTCACCTGTCATGTCGCCTGCCACCAGATGCCATCAGGGGCCCCCAGCAGAGTCCGTTCTTACATCAGATGCCCCCAGCAGAGTCCGTCCTTACATCAGGTGCCCCCAGCAGAGTTGGTCCTTACACCAGGTGCCCCCAGCAGCAGTGGCATAGCATGGGTTGTCAGCACCCAGTGCAAAGCAAGAAATTTGCGCCCCCTAACCTACAGACTTTTAGCACTCCCTGAGTCCCTTCCCTTCCTACAATAGTACTTACCAGCCTGATTCCTACACTGACCTACCTGATTCCTATATTGACCTCTACACTGACCTACATGATTCCTAGACTGACCATTACACTTACCTAACTGTCCACTACACTGACCTACCTGATTCCTATACTGACCAGTATATTGACCTACCTGTTCACTACACTACAATACCCACTATTAGGGATGAGCCGAACACCCCCCAGTTCGGTTCGCACCAGAACCTGCGAACGGACCGAAAATTCGCACGAACCCCATTGAAGTCTATGGGACTCGAACGTTCAAAATCAAAAGTGCTAATTTTAAAGGTTAATTTGCATGGTATTGTCCAAAAAAAGGGTTTGGGGACCCGGGTCCTGCCCCAGGGGACATGTATCAATGCAAAAAATTTTTTAAAAACAGCCGTTTTTTCAGGAGCAGTGATTTTAATGATGCTTAAAGTGACAAAAAAGTGAAATATTAAATAAATATAGTACCTGGGGGGTGTCTATAGTATGCCTGTAAAATGGTGCGTGTTTCCCATGCTTAGAACAGTCCCTTCACAAAATGACATTTTTAACCACTTGCTTACTGGGCACTTAAACCCCCCTCCTATCCAGACCAATTTTCAGCTTTCAGTGGTCTCAGACTTTGAATGACAATTACTCAGTCATGCAACACTGTACCCAAATGATTTTTTTGTCCTTTTTTTCATACAAATAGAGCTTTATTTTGGTGGTATTTGATCACCTCTGTTTTTTTTTTATTTTTTGCGCTATAAATGAAAAAAGACCGAAAATTTTGAAAAAAAACAAATTTTTCTTAATTTCTGTGATAAAATTTTGCAAATTAGTAATTTTTCTTCATAAATTTTGGCCACAATTTATACTGCTACATATCTTTGGTAAAAATAACCAAACATTTGTGGAAATTATTTGGTCTGTGTGAAAGTTTTAGAGTCTACAAGCTTTGGTGCAAATCATAAAAAAATTATCACATCTGATGTACTGGTGGCCTATCTCATTTCCTGAGAGCCTAACAAGCCAGGAAAGTATAAATGCCCCCCAAATAACCCCTTTTTGGAAAGTAGACATTTTGATGTATTTAGTTAGAGGCATGGTGAGTTATTTGAAGTTGTATTTTTTTCCCTCAATTCTTTGCAAAATTGAGATTTTTTTTTCTTTTCCCCACAAAATTGTCATTGTAATAGCTTATTTCTCTCACATGGCATGTGTATACCACAAATGACACCCCAAAATACATTCTGCTACTCCTCCTTAGTATTACGATACCACATGTGTGTGACTTTTTCACTGCCTGGCCACATACAGAGGCCCAACATGCATGGAGCACCATCAGGTGTTCTAGGAGCATAAATTACACATCACATTTCTCAACCACCTATTACACTTTTGAAGGCCCTGGAGCACCGGGACAATGGAAACACCCACAAATCGACCCCATTTTGGAAAGCTTACACCCCAACGTATAATCTATGAGGCATAATTAGTCTTTTGAATGGTTTATTTTTTTCCAGAAGTTTTTGGAAAATGTGGAAAAAAATGAAAACGCATTTTTTTTTACACAAAGTTGTCCATTTATAAGATATTTCCAACACATAGCATTTAGATAGCAAAAATGACACCCCAAAATACATTTTGCTACTCCTCCTGAGTATTACGATACCACATGTGTGGAACTTTTTCACTGCCTGGCCACATACAGGGGCCCAACATGCATGGAGCACCATCAGGTGTTCTAGGAGCATAAATTACACATCACATTTCTCAACCACCTATTACACTTTTGAAGGCCCTGGAGCACCAGAACAATGGAAACACCCACAAAATGACCCCATTTTGGAAGGCTAACACCCTATTACGATACCACATGTGTGAGACTTCTACACAGACTGGCCACATATAGAGATCCAACATGCAAGGAACACCGTCAGGTGTTCCAGGGACACATAGCATGCACATACCAAGAATTACACCCCAAAATACATTATGCTGAGCAAAGCGTAAACAAAAGATTACCTGTGGTTGTAGTAGCGCAGTTGTACACAGGAGGATAGCACTGGTCCAGGCAGCAGGCAGGGACTTGGTCAGCAGCGGCGAACACAATTGTCCAGGCAGCAGGCAGGGTTACTGTCCATATAAAGTCCAGGGTCAGTGCAGGCAGAGATATTGTCCGCAGTGCCAAAAATATTGGTCCTGGTAGTAGGCAGGTCCATGTGGTGTGGTCAGTGCGACAGGCAGAGGCATGACGACAGTAAGTCCTACAGGCAGAAGTAGGGCCTCGTTCAGGTGAGAATGGGGACAGGGGTAGAGGCTTCTCTCACCCAAATCTCTTTGAAGCCTCCGAGTCTCTAGACCCTAATCTAGGATTGAGAAAACAAAAAAAAATGTTTTCTTCATCCAGAAAAACAATTCTGGAGCCCCTCACATATGTGAGACCCCTGTGTTGAATCCCACTAGTCCAGTATCAGGGTACAAGATCAGTCCAAGAGGCAGGCAAATATCATGGTCAAACAGTCCAAGGTCAGTTCCAGATCAGGCAGATGTATGTACAGAATCGTTAGGCAGAAGCATGGTCGAATAACAGTCCAGGGTCAGTTCCAGATCAGGCAGAGGTATGTGCAGAATTGTTAGGCAGAAGCATGGTCGAATAACAGTCCAGGGTCAGTTCCAGAACAGGCAGAGGTATGTACAGAATCGTTAGGCAGAAGCATGGTCAAATAACAAGCCAGGGTTAGTTACAGAGGAGGCAGTGGCATAAGGGGTGTGAGGGTAAATTGCAGGAACGGAGGCTTACGTTTACCATACTTCACTAATAATTTAGTGAAGTATAGTAACGGCAAAAACATTCACCTACGCAGAGGCCTGGTTCAGAAGGACATTGTGCACAATAAAAAGATGTGTCTCTTCTGAATCCTGCTCTGGTACACACCTTACATTTTTTTTGCCGTCGTTGGCCTGTTGGTTTGGGAGGGATTTTATCGGGAAAGTGGCGTTCGGAGAGTCGACTTAGAACAGCTGATCGGATATTTTCTGGGGGGCCGTTCGGGAATATAAGGGCAGTGAAAACTTCCTCCTGGTAGCCAAGGAAGCGTTTGGGGTTTTGGGTGGAGTTAGGATAAATGACATATGAATTGTAGATGGCCAAATGAAAAAAATAAATTGCGACTTTCTTATACCATTGGTATGTCCGTCTTGTAGCAAGGTACGGTTCCAGCATCTGGTCATTCAAGTCGACTCCCCCCATAAACAAATTATAATCATAGATGCATTTAGGTTTCTGTATGGGGCCATTTCTTCTGGGGATTTCCATGAAGGTATCATCGTGGATTGAAGACAACATGTACACATCTCTTTTGTCTCTCCACTTCACTGCCAAAATCTCGTTTCGTAGACTTGCCGTTTCTCCTTTTCTCAATTTCTTATTGACCAGACTTTGAGGAAAGCCCTTCCGGTTCTTTTTTACGGTACCACATGCAGGCGTCTTCTTCCGATGAAGGTTGTGGAACAGGGGCAGAGATGTGTAGAAGTTGTCTACATACAGGTGGTAGCCTTTCTCCAGTAGGGGGTATGTGAGATCCCAAACAATTTTCCCGCTTGATCCCAAGTAGTCTGGGCAATTAGGGGGTTGCAGCTGGGTGTCCTTCCCTTCGTACACTTTGAAGGCATACATGTAACCTGTGACTCGGTCACATAATTTGTATACCTTCACCCCATAGCGGGCCCTTTTACTGGGAATATATTGTTTTATTTTAGGCCTGCCACTAAATTTAACAAGGGACTCATCCACACATATGTTTTGGTCCGGGGTAAACAGCAGGGGGATTAGTGCAGAAAAATAATTTAAAAGTGGCCGAATTTTGAAGTCTGTCATAGTTTTGGTCATTTCGGGGAGGGCACTGGGTATTGTCATTGAAATAAAGAAACCTCAATATCATGAGGTATCTGTTTCTGGGCATTACCTTGGAGAATACTGGCATGTGGTGGAGGGGGTGGGTTGACCAATAGGACCTCAAAGTGTTTTTTTTGTGAGTCCCATATTAAATGTGAGCCCTAAAAAAACTTCAACTCCTCCACCGTTAGGTCTCTCCACTCATAGGGACGGGCATAGTAGGACGTTGGATTATTCAAAATAAATTGCTGTGCATAAAGGTTGCACTGGGCCACAATATTTTAAAGCATGTCCTCGGTAAAAATTAAATAAAAAAAATCTATTGGGGAAAAATTCTCCGTGTTCACCTGGACTCCTGGCTGGGCAGTGAAAGGGGGAATGTTGGCTTCTCCTGAATTAGGAGGAAGCCACAAGGGGTTCTGCAGGGCATAGGGAAGGCTGGCATGGGTCCTTGGCCTTTCTTGCCGAGGCACTGCGGTGCTGGTGGATGGCACTGCAGTGCTGGTGGATGGCACTGCTGTGCTGGTGGAGAGGACTGCCGTGCTGGTGGATGGGACTGCCGTGCTGGTGGATGGCACTGCGGTGCTGGTAGATGCCACTGCCTCCTCACCAGAACGCCTTCGTTTGGCAGGCCGAATATGTTCTTCCTTTGAGTCACTCAGTGTTCCACTACTGAGGACTGGCTCATAATTTATGTCCGACTCAGAATCGGAAAGGGAATCCGAAAAAGAGAGCTCCCCGTTGCTCTCGTCGGCCTGGGACAGTATTTGGTATGCCTCCTTGGCGGAAAAGCTTCTTTTGGACATGGTTGCTAAGCCTACACTGATGGGCACTGATGAGGCAGCACTGATGAGCACAGATAGGCACTGGGGTGGCACAGAGGGGCACTGATGAGGTGGAACAGATGTGCACTGATGAGGTGGAACAGATGTGCACTGATGAGGTGGAACAGATGTGCAGATGTGCACTGATGAGGTGGCACTGGTGGGCACTGATAAGGCGGCACAGGTGGGCACTGATGAGGTGGCACAGCTGGGCACTGATGAGGTGGAACAGATGTGCACTGAGATGACACAGATGTGCACTGCTGAGGTGGCACAGCTAGGCACTGATGGGATGGCATAGATGGGGCAGCACAGATGGAGTGGCACAGATGGGGCGGCACAGATGGAGCGGCACAGATGGGCACTGATGAGGTGGCACAGATGGGCACTGATGAAGCAGCACAGATGTGCACTGATTGCACAGATGTGCACTGAGGCAGCACAGATGGGCACTGATTGGCACGGGTGGGCACTAATGAGGTGGCATAGGTGGGCACTGATGAGGTGGCACAGGTGGGCACTGATTGTGCAGATGTGCAGATGGACACTGATTACCGCTGGGCAGACAGGTGGGCACCGATTGGCACAGGTGGGCACCGATTGGCACAGGTGGGCCCTCTACTGATGGTGCACTGTACTGATGGGGCACTGTACTGATGGGCACTGTACTGATGGGCACTGTGGGCACTGTAGGCACTGTATAAACGTTATTGAAAACTCACAGATCGCTGACAGTTTCTCTCTCTCCTCACACGCTGTCTCTGTGTGAGGAGAGAGAGCCGGCAATGAGAGATGATCTCAAATGTTTACATTTGAGATCATCGCTCATTGGCCATGGTGATCGTGCTGTAAATGGCCGCTGTGATTGGCCATTTAAAGCGATCTGTGATTGGCTGTGTCCAAGGGACACGGCCAACACAGAATTTCCCCGTTGCGCGCTCATGAGCATGCACGGGGAGCGAGGAAAGGGGAGGCCGTCATATGACGGCCTCCCGGGAATTGACATCTACGCTGTAGCCGTCATTCGGTTAAAGTAATAAAAGTAATTTAAAAATGCTTACGGATTTAATGTAATGTCCGGTCCTGGTAATATGGATGAAAATCAATGAGACAAACGGCATGGGTACCCCCCCAGTCCATTACCAGGCCCTTTAGGTCTTGTATGGGTATTAAGGGGAACCCCGCACCCAAATTAAAAAAAGGAAAGGCGTGGGGCCCCAGGCCCTCTGAACAGCAGTATACAGATGGTGCAAACAAGACAGGGACTGTAGGTTTGTTGTTAAGTAGAATCTGTTTGTAATTTTGAACTGGTTCATTTTTAAAGTGTAGCTCCAGACAAAAAATCTATTTTTAAGCTTTTTGGAAAACATAGGGAAGGGTTATCACCCCTGTGACATTTGTTTTGCTGTCTGTGCACCTCTTCAGAAGATTTTACCTCACTTTCTGTCCCAATGACAAATGTTTTTTGACAATTTGGGGTTTTTAGTGAAACAAGGATTGGTGATAAAGCATCAGTGGAAAGGAGACACGTTTTTCCCATATTAACTCTTACAGGAGAGAATTTCCCTTCCTAGGGGTAGATTTCATTTCACTTCCTGTTGTCTTCTTCCATTTGCAAGTAGGAGTCATTTGTAAGTTGGATGTTTGAAAGTAGGGGCCTGCCCTATATACTCTGCAGAAATTGGGGACGTAGGTGTTGGTGTTGCCACAACACTGTAAGCCCTCACAGTTACTCTTGGTGGGAGCTGGAACGGGCGCTGCTGTGAAATATTAGATCAAGAATTGTAATTATATGCACCTGTTGAACAGCGGCAGAAAAATTGGGCCTTTGGTGGTGGTGGTGTTGCCACAACACTGTAAGTTCTCACAGTTACTCTTGGTGGGCACAGAAACGGGCCCTGCTGTGAAATATTACATCAAGAATTGTAATTACATGTCCCTTTTGAACAGGGGCAGAAAAATTGGGCCTTAGGCACTGGTGCCACAACACTGCAACCCCTCACAGATACTCTGGTTGGAGCACAGGAACGAGCCCTGCTGCAAAGTATTGCATCAGAAATTGTAATTACACACCCCTGTTAAACAGGGGCTGAAAAATTGGGCCTTAGGCACTGGTGCTGGTGCCAAAACACTGCAACCCCTCACAAATACTCTAGTTGAGTGCAGCAACGAACCCTCCTTGCAAAATATTGCATCAAAAATTGTAATTACACGCCCCTGTTAAACTGGGGCTGAAAAATTGGGCCTTAGTCACTGGTGGTGGTGCCCAGAACCAAAAATATTCTTACAAGCTATCAGCATGATCATTGAGGAGGAAGAGCATAGTCACTCAGCATAACAGGATAGTAACTCAGCATCAGCATAGGCAGTCTTGAAGGGATCTGACATTTCAAAAAAAATTATTCGTTTACATCAGCATCAGGTGCTTGGTAGCTGGTGGTGATCCAAGACTGATTCATTTTTATGAAGGTCAGTCGATCGACCGAGTCGGTGGACAGACGCACCCTGTGATCGGTTACAAAGCCTCCAGCAGCACTGAATGTGCGTTCTGAAAGAACGCTGGATGCAGGACAGGCCAGTAGCTCAATTGCATACTGTGCAAGCTCTGGCCAGTGATCCATCCTCAAGACCCAGTAACCTAGAGGATTTTCAGTGGGAAAGGTGTCCAAGTCAGATCGTGCCCCTAGGTATTCCTGCACCATGTAAAACAGACGCTGGCGATGGTTGCTGGAACTGATCATACCTTGGGGCTGCAAACTAATAAATTGTCTGAACGCATCGGTCAGGTGGCCACCTTCTCCACCGCTCCTTCTTTGACTGACCGAAGCCTCAGCAACACGTTATCCAGAAACAGGAGTTTGTAACCTCCCAGTCTCTGGGAACGCATTGCACAGACCTTTCTGCAAGGCCTCCCGAAGATGTTTCATCCTCTGCTCCCTCTGCGATGGCAAGATAAGGTCCGCAACCTTACCCTTGTAACGTGGTTCAAGGAGGGTTGCCAGCCAGTATTGATCCCTCTCCTTGATACCACGAATACGAGGATCCTTTCGCAGGCTTTGTAGGATCAGGGAGGCCATGCAGCGTAGGTTTGCTGAGGCATTCGGTCCGGAGTCCTCTGGGTCACTAAGGACGACATGATCTGCAGCCACCTCCTCCCAGTCACCTACAAGTCCATGGGTTTCTTGGGACTGTAAATGATCCCTTAAAGACTGCTGCTGATGCTGAGTGCCAGGCTCCACCTTCATGCTGACACAATCCTCCTCTTCTTCCTCCTCTTCCTGTGTGATTGGCAGGCACACAGGAACACTGTCTGGATAAAGGGGGCCTTGAGAGCTAAGGAAGTCCTCCTCTTCCTGCCTCTGTTCTCCCTCAAGTGCCCTGTCCATTATTCCACGCAGCATATGCTCCAACAGGTGGACAAGGGGGACAGTGTCACTGATGCATGCACTGTCACTTCTTACCATCCTCGTGGCCTCCTCAGTACAGTGCATGCATCCCTGATCATGGCCCACTGGCGTAGTGAAAAAAAACAAGCTCCCCTGACCCTGGCCTGGTGCCATAGTCGCACAGCTACTCATTGATGGCCCTCTGCTGCGTGTGCAGCCGCTGCAGCATGGCCAACGTTGAGTTCCACCTGGTGGGCATGTCACAGATTAGGCGGTTCTTGGGCAGGTTAAATTCCTTTTGGAGGTCAGCCAGCCGAACACTGGCATTAAATGACCTGCGGAAATGCACACAGACTTTCCTGGCCTGCCTCAGGACATCCTGTAAGCCCGGGTACCTGCCCAAGAACCGATGCACCACCAAGTTAAGGACATGAGCCAAACAGGGTACATGGGTCATGTGTCCCTGTCGGAGGGCGGAGAGGAGGTTGGTACCATTGCCGCAAACCACCATACCTGCCTTAAGCTGGCGTGGCGTCAACCACCTCTGAACCTGCCCCTGCAGAGCTGACAGAATCTCTGCCCCAGTGTGGCTCCTGTCCCCTAAGCACACCAGCTCAAACACTGCATGGCATCTTTTGGCCTGTGTGCTTGCGTAGCCCCTTGAACGCCTACGGAGCACCGTTGGTTCTGAAGTCAAATCAGCACAGGAAGAGGCCATGGAGGAAGAAGAGGAGGGGGTGGAGGAGAGAGGTGTGGCAGAATCACCACTTGTAGTATTTTGGAGGCGTAGTGGCAGAACAACCTTCAACACTACTGCACCCTGTCCTGCATCCTTCCCAGCTGCCAGAAGAGTCACCCAGTGTGTGATGAAAGATAGGTAACGTCCCTGTCCATGCCTGCTGGACCATGAGTCAGCGGTAATATGCACCTTACCGCTGACCGCCCTGTCCAGCGAGGCCAAGACTTTGCCTTCCACATCCTGGTAGAGAGCCGGAATTGCCTTCCGTGAGAAAAAGTGGCGTTTGGGAACCTGCCATTGAGTAACCCCACATTCCACAAACTCACGGAAGGGGGCAGAGTCTACCAACTGAAAAAGCAGCAGTTGAAGTGCTAGCAATTTTGCTAAGCTAGCATTCAACCGCTGGGCATGTGGATGGCTGGGAGCAAACTTCTTTCGGCGGTGCAGCAGCTGGGGCAGGGAAATTTGCCTGGTACAATCTGACATTGGTGTACCGATAGCAGATTGCCCCCAAGTACTTGGCTGTGACACACCTAATTCTACACCTTCATTCCTCTCAGTGCAGGTCTCAGAGAGGACTGAAGGTATAGTGGGGTTGGAGATCCCAGCTTATGAGGAGCAAGGAGAGGTCCTCTTTGTTCTTTGGTGTGGGTCTTTTAGGTACGCCTGCCAACTAACTGCATGGCAGGTCAACATATGTCTGGTCAAGCATGTGGTGCCCAAGCGGGAGATGTTTTTGCCACGAGAGATACGCTTGAGACATATGTTGCAAATAGCTGTGGTGGGATCTGATGCACTCGTCTCAAAAAAGGCCCACACCAAAGAACTTTTGGAATAACGCACAGAGAAAGCAGCGCCCTGCACATGCGGAGCTCTGTGCTTTGATGCACTCGGTGTGCTGCCCTTAAGCTGGCCCCTGGAGGGCATCCTGCCTCATTGGTGATGTGCCTCCTCCTCCTCTCTCCTATCAGGCACCCACGTGGAGTCAGTGACCTCATCATCCTCTCCCTCCTCATCACTGGAGCAAAGCTGGCAGTATGCTGCAGCTGGGGGAACATGACTGCCAGATTGCTGTCCTTTTTGGGCACTCCCTCTCTCTGGGATCATGTTACTGTCTTCCTCTAGCTGGGTACCATCATTGGAGCCTTCAAAACGCTGGGCATCCTCCCGGAGCATGTACCCAACACTGTGGTCAAACAATTTGGGAGACTCCTCAGGAGGACATGGTGGGGCTAGGGAAGGAGTGACTGATGCCATTGAGCCGAGGGAAAAGGCCACGTTAGCAGCTGCTTTGCCAGACAAAGTACACTGTGCCTGGGTGAGAGAGGATGAGGAGGATGAGGACTGCTTGGTCATCCACTCTACCAAGTCTTCCGCATGTTGTGGCTCAACACAGCCAGCTGCCAAAGAAAAGGACAAGCGTGTCCCACGGCCACGTGCTCATGAGGATGCACCGTCTCCACGACCAGCACTGTTGCAGCACTGTTGCAACACAGAGCCTGCTTGCCCTCTTTTATTGGCTTGTGACTGTCTGCCTCTCCTTGTTGGCCTTCCAGACATACTAATGGCCTGCAGTGAGATGTAGCTGCACAAAGCTGGGATGTATATATAAAGTATATACTGATACTGCAGCCAGCAGAATCAACTGCCTGCCTGTAGTATTATTAGTATGAGAACACCAGCAATTGCCTTCAGGTAGCTTTAGGTGCACACTGTGCAGAGGACACAGTACACTAACTGTAAATACTATAACTGCCTGCCTGTGGTATTAATAGGAGCAGAACAACATCAATTTTCTTCAGGTAGCTTTAGGTGCACACTGTGCAGAAAACGCAGTACACTAACTGTAAATACTGTAGCTGCCTGCCTGTGGTATTAAAAGGATCAGAAAAACACCACCAATTTTACTCAGGTAGCTTTAGGTGCACACTGTGCAGAGGACACAGTACACTAACTTTAAATACTGTAGCTGCCTGCCCGTGGTATTAATATAGGATCAAAAGAACACTACCAATTTTATTCAGGTAGCTTTAGGTGCACACTGTGCAGAGGACACAGTGCACTAACTGTAAATACTGTAGCTGCCTGCCTTTAGTATTAATAGGAGCAGAACAACAGCAATTGTCTCCAGGTAGCTTTAGGTGCACACTGTGCAGAGGATGCACTACACTAACTGTAAATACTGTAGCTGCCTGCCTGTGGTATTAATAGGATCAGAACACCACTAATTTTGTTTAGGTAGCTTTAGGTGCACACTGTGCAGAGGACACAGTGCACTAACTGTAAATACTGTAGCTGCCTGCCTGTGGTATTAATAGGATCAGAAGAACACCACTAATTTTCTTCAGGTAGCTTTAGGCACACACTGTGCAGTGGACGCACTACACTAACTTGTAAATACTGCAGATGCCCGTGGTACTGTACTAATAGGATCAGATGAACACCACTAATTTTGTTTAGGTAGCTTTAGGTGCACACTGTGCAAAGGACGCACTACACTAACTTGTAAATACTGCAGCTGCCTGCGGTACTGTACTAATAGGATCAGAAGAACACCACTAATTTTGTTTAGGTAGCTTTAGGTGCACACTGTTGTGCAGAGGACACAGTGCACTAACTGTAAATACTGTAGCTGCCTGCCTGTGGTATTAATAGGAGCAGAACAACAGCAATTGTCTCCAGGTAGCTTTAGGTGCACACTGTGCAGAGGATGCACTACACTAACTGTAAATGCTGTAGCTGCCTGCCTGTGGTATTAATAGGATCAGAAGAACGCCACTAATTTTCTTTAGGTAGCTTTAGATGCAAACTTTGCAGAGGACACAGTACACTAACTGTAAATACTGTAGCTGCCTGCCTGTGGTATTAATAGGAGCAGAGCAACAACAATTGTCTCCAGGTAGCTTTAGGTGCACACTGTGCAGAGGACACAGTACACTAACTGTAAATACTGTAGCTGCCTGCCTGTGGTATTAATAGGAGCAGAGCAACAACAATTGTCTCCAGGTAGCTTTAGGTGCACACTGTGCAGAGGACACACTACACTAACTGTAAATACTGTAGCTGCCTGCCTGTGGTATTAATAGGATCAGAAGAACACCACTAATTTTCTTCAGGTAGCTTTAGGTGCACACTGTACAGGGGATGCACTACACTAAATTGTAAATACTGCAGTTGCCTGCGGTACTGTACTAATAGGATCAGAACGCCACTAATTTTCTTCAGGTAGCTTTAGGTGCACACTGTGCAGAGGACGCACTACACTAACTTGTAAATACTGCAGCTGCCTGTGGTACTGTACTAATAGGATCAGAAGAACACCACTAATTTTGTTTAGGTAGCTTTAGGTGCACACTGTGCAGAGAACATACTAAACTAACTTGTAAATACTGCAGCTGCCTGCGGTGCTGTACTAATAGGATCAGAAGAACACCACTAATTTTCTTCAGGTAGCTTTAGGTGCACACTGTGCAGAGGATGCACTACACTAACTTGTAAATACTGCAGCTGCCTGCGGTACTGTACTAATAGGATCAGAAAAACACTAATTTTCTTCAGGTAGCTTTAGGTGCACACTGTGATGAGGACGCACTATACTAACTGTAAATACTGTAGTTAATAGGACTAATAGGATCAGAAGAACACCAGCAATTTTCTTCAGGTAGCTGTAAATACTGTAAAAACACCTGCCTGTCTGTCAGTAGTAGGAAGAGAATAACAGGAACGGATCTAGCTAAACTGAATACAGTGTATATATATACCTTGGATGTATATATATATATATATATATATATATATATATATATATATATATATACGCAATACACTGTAAGTGCAGCTAACTGACTCGCCTGCCTACTGCCTACTACACTACACCACCCACTACACTACACTGATTACTACAACACCCACTACACTACACTACACTACACTACACTAATTACTACAACACCCACTACACTACAGCACCCACTACACTGCACTACAACACCCACTACACTGCAACATGAACACCTACTACACTACGCTGATTACTACAACACCCACTACACTACAACATGAACACCCACTACACTACGCTGATTACTACAACACCCACTACACTACACTACACTACACTGATTACTACAACACCCACTACACTACAACACCCACTACACTAATTACTACAATACCCACTACACTAACCACTGCCTGGTGGAGCAAGGAAGGGCACCAGCAACATGCTGGGGGGGATTGAAACCCAGCCTGAAGGTCACGTGTAGCAGCCGTGTCCAGAAGATCATGCCGGTTGTAGTATCTGCGGTGCAGGAGGATATGGGGCCGACCTAGGCCAAGCTGGGGAGCCTTGTCTACGGAAAGGCCAGGGAGAGCCAGGACCCCAGCCAGCAGAGCCCCGGTCCTTCCATCAGTGTCCCTGTACGTCGGACACACAGGGTGGAGGGTTGGTGGTGGAGACGCTGAACCCACTCTCAGGTTTTTATTGTCACTATGCAGATTCCCCCTCATGAGTCAGCACATAATGGAAAGTGCTACTTCTAGTTATCACCAGGACAGGAATCAATGGGAAATCTTCACATAGATAACATGTGTTACCTTCACTATAGACACATTTCCTCTCACTTTCTCATGTCACCAGGTCAGGAAGTAAAGGAAAATCTAACTATGGGACATAAACAGCAACAAAAAAAAAACAATTCTTTATCCAAAACCGGCTTTAAATATACTTAGTTGCTTGAAGTCACTACTATATCACATATACTAAAATTGAATTCATTTCTAACACTTTATGTTTCAATATGTAATTACTCTGCTCGCTGCGGTACACAGACCCAGGACCCCCCCCATGGCGGCCTCAACGTCGCACAATAAACATGGAGCCTTGCTACAAATGCCCTGTTTACAAATGAGACAAGCAGAACTAGCAGCCAACCCACCGTGTCACTTCCGTCTCTGACCGCTCAGCACAAAACTCTCCGCTCTCTTGTGTACGGCAGAGGATTCGTGTCACGTGTTACTCCACGGGGGTGGAGGGTTGGCGGCGGCTGATTTCTTCCTGTTGTGTTCAGTGGAGAGGGGAGGGGTCTACAATCCATGCAGCCACTGAAGAGAGAAGCCGATTGGCTGCCCTCTCCTCCCCACTGAACACAAGGGGAAACAATACTCGTGGCAATGGCAGCGGCCACTCTTGTTTAGCCAAAAACATTCCCGATTTTCCCGGGACAAAAGCAAAATCCCAGGAAAATAATCGGGACAAACTTAAATCAGGATGAGGGTCCCAAAATCGGGATTGTCTCTGGAAAATTGGGACTGTTAGCAAAGGGTGGGCCAACTCAATGCAATGACTGATGCTAACAGATTGTAGTAGTTCTAGTACTAACATCTGTCATACAGTAGTGTACTCAGAGCACCGCTTAGCACCAGGAATGAAATTCTTATGCTCCAGTTACATGAATGAACTCCCAGCATGCGTAGCCCCTCCCCCGGACCTCCAACGATAGACCATCTGGCTTCTCTGTCCCCCTCCCCCTCTCCAAGGCAAGATAGAAAATCATGCCAACTGAAAAATAAACTCTCACTAGAAAATATGACACCACTGCAATGGAACAAGCTATCTATGGTAAGCTACAGCCCAACTTCCCCTGGATGGACAATTCAGGAGGGGAGGGGGAAAGAAAGACCTGGTACCAAAACAGGGGCAGTACCTGTAAATGAGAGACAGTTGAGAACCATGACTTGACTTTTGAAGCTGAAAGAATAACAGGACCAAAAATATGGAAATGGAGGCAGACCCCGTGTGAGCAGACATCCCCCTGTGATTGGGCTAACACCCCTGCTGAGATCGAGCTGACACCCCCCCCCCCCGTGAGCAGGATGGGTGGCATCCAATGCTGGCCCTCCGCCCGCACCTACCGATAACGCAAGCACCAGGAGAGGGAACCGAGACGAGACCCCTGCAGCCGACCACGCTGCTACATTGCTAGCTGAAACCAGAAGTGACGCGAAATGCCCCGTGAACCCAGAAATGACGTGTCGACTGATCAGGAAATGAGCTGACGAAGGATCTGACAGAAGAGGAGCTGGGTTGTATACCCCTTAGACTCCTCCTACAAATGCAGGCTAGCCTCCAGCCAGCCTTCTAACATATATATATATACACACAGTATATATACACTATATTACCAAAAGTATTGGGATGCCTGCTTTTACAGGCACATGAACTTTAATGGCATCCCAGTCTAATGCCCCGTACACACGGTTGGATTTTCCGATGGAAAATGTGTGTTAGGACCTTGTTGTCGGAAATTCCGACCATGTGTAGGCTCCATCACACATTTTCCATCGGATTTTCCGACACACAAAGTTTGAGAGCAGGATATAACATTTTTCGACAACAAAATCCGTTGTCGGAAATTCCGATCGTGTGTACACAAATCCGGCGGACAAAGTGCCATGCATGCTCAGAATAAATAAAGAGATGAAACCTATTGGCCACTGCCCCGTTTATAGTCCCGACGTACGTGTTTTACGTCACCGCGTTTATAACGACCGGATTTTCCAAAAAACTTTGTGTGACCGTGTGTATGCAAGACAAGTTTGAGCCAACATCCGTCGGAAAAAATCCTAGGATTTTGTTGTCGGAATGTCCGAACAAAGTCCGACCGTGTGTACGGGGCATTAGTCTGTAGAGTTTAACATTGAGTTGGCCCACCTTTTGCAGCTATAACAGCTTTAACTCTTCTGAGAAAGCTGTCCACAAGGTTTAGGAGTTTGTCTATGGGAATGTTTGACCATTCTTCCAGAAGCGCATTTGTGAGGTCAGGCACTGATGTTGGACAAGAAGGACTGGCTCGCAGTCTCTGCTCTAATTCATCCCAAAGGTGTTCTATCAGGTTTAGGTCAGGACTCAGATCAAGTTCCTCCACCTCAAACTTGCTCATCCATGTCTTTATTGACCTTGCTTTGTGCACTGGTTCAAATCATTTGGTGGAGGGGGGATTATGGTGTAGGGTTGTTTTTCAGGGGTTGGGCTTGGCCCCTTAGTTCCAGTGTCAAGAACTCTTAAGGTGTCAACATACCAAGACATTTTTGACAATTTCATGCTCCCAACTTTGTGGGAACAGTTTGGTGGCCCCTTCATGTTCTAACATGACTGCGCACCAGTGCTCAAACAAGGTCCATAAAGACATGGATGAGTGAGTTTGGGGTGGAAGAACTGGCCTGCACAGTCCTAACCTCAACCTGATAGACCCGATAGTCCTAACCTCAACCAGGCATTCTTCCAGAAGTGCCTGACCTCACAAATGCACTTCTGGAAGGATGGTCAAACAGTCCCATAGACACACTCCTAAACATTGTGGACAGCCTCCCCATAAGAGTTGAAGCTGTTATGGGGCGTACACACGGTCGGACTTTTTGGCTACAAAAGTCTGACGGACTCCGACGGACCAAATCCGGCGGACAATCCGATCATGTGTGGGCTTCCCCGGAATTTCAGCGGACTTTTCCAGTCACAAATCTGACGGACTTTAGATTTGGAACTTGCTTCAAACCTTTACATTATAACTCCGCTGGACCCAGAAATCCGCTCGTCTGTATGCTAGTCCGACGGACAAAAAACAACGCTAGGGCAGCTATTGGCTACTGGCTATCAACTTCCTTATTTTAGTCCGGTGTATGTCATCACGTACGAAGCCATCGGACTTTTGTGTGATCGTATGTAGACAAGTCCATTCGTTAGAAAGTCCGCCGCAAGTCCGCCAAAAGTCCGTTGAAAGTTTGTCGGACTGGCTGTCGGACTTTTGTAGCCGAAAAGTCCGACTGTGTGTACGCACCATTATAGCTGCAATGGGTGGGCCAATGTAATATTGAACCCTACAGACTAAGACTGGGATGCCATCAAAGTTCATGTGTGTGTAAAGGCAGGTGTCCCAATACTTTCGGTAATATAGTATTTTATATATATATATATATATATATATATACATATATACATACATATATATATGTATTCTGGTAAATTACAGTGAATTGCAGTGAGGTGGGCTATATCGTTTGTAGTGTACCCCCTGTATTCACTGTGCTGTATTGTGCTACATTTCTGTGAATTGCACCCACATAATTCTTCATAAACAAGCTTAGTGGGAGTAGCACATGAATGATGCTGATAAGTGCCAAGAGATCTTACCTCCTCCTCACTCCTTCCTTTCCATCTCTTCTCCCACTCCACAAAAATCTCTATATCTATATTTGCTGCAAAATCTGCAGCCTCAAGTGATAGGAATGGAAACTTGCTAAGAAGTTACAGAGGCTTACCTTATGGCACACAGGATTGTCACCTTTTCTTCAAGCCAAACCCCAAAAATTTAGCAGGACACAACTTTTTTTTTTTTTTTAGTGGAACCCTGTGGACTCTGGTGTAAAGGAAAACTCTGATATAAGGAGGTTTCTACTCACCAAAGCCCCCACTTACATCAGAGTTCCCGGAATTCCCCCTTTAATTTAGGGTTCCCAAAGCCCCCTTACATCAGAGTTTGCAGAGCACCCCTTACTTCTGGGTCCCCCTTACCTTAGTGTACTCACACGCTCAGAGGCAGGAGAGAGAAGGGAGGGAGGGTGTCACAGATAATGGATAGTGAGCTCATTCATGTAAGGATGGAGGCTAAGGCATTGGCACCTTTCATCCATGATGTATATGCCAGCAATGAAAACACAGAGGGACGGGGAGGGAGGTGAGGGGCCGATCGAGCCTGTGCACACTCGGCGGTTGTGGTATTCGCTTACTGTCCAGGTGAAACCTGGATTTGTAACAACCCTTGCACATCAAGCAGAGAAGAGGATAAGTATAGTGCCCAGCAAAATTGAGACAAGCATAAACTTGACCAAACAGATAAGTTGTGCAAAAAGTGTCACCAAATAGTAAAAGAAGATACATTTCTCAGTTATAGCTGCACTCACAATATGTCCACATAAACATTATACATATTGATTAAAAACAGTCAATATATGTAGCACTAACTCACGGTGGAGCTGCTGGTTTAAGCAGGTCTGTTACATTCACTTTGCTTCCCTCTGTTTCACCGGCACCGGATCTAGGGGTTCCGTTGAGTTTACTGCTGGACGACACACGCACCAACACTGGAATACGTTTTCAATGCTTTATTGAACAGTCAAATTTTAGGAAGTAGCAGGAAAGAGATGGAAAAGGAAACCTTCAGGAGAAACTCAAATATCTTCTTGCAAAATTTTTGCGACAAATGTCCCGATAGAATTCAGATAATTATGTGGAATGCACTCCCCTCATGGGATGCGTCTTTGCTCGTCTAGGATAGGCCTCTCTCACCGGTCTAGCAGCCAGTACGCAGCACGAATCTAAAGTCTCTGCCACAGACTTATTTGGGGGGTAAATCTGCACGATCCTCTGCCACAAGATGTATCAGATCTTCTGCAGTGAACAGTCAGTCACAGTGCCTGAACCTTTAAGCCGAACCGGCGACACTATGCTGTATGGTTACTTCTTTTGGATACGTCCTCCAGCCGAGTCACCAGACCCTTCTATAGACCAGCACGCTGCGTGATCTCTCCAAGACGGGTCCTCCCCTGGGATCTCCTCGGCTGTCCAGCTTCAGCACACAGGACCGACAGCTCAGGACCATTCCTCGGCCGCGGTGGTAGGCCCCAGACAAGCCTCTAGACCCACCCCTACGCCGTAGCATTGTGGGTCTCCCGATCAGAGGACCACGAGGTAGCTCCTTAACGCATACCTGTCAGCCAGGAGGACCAGCAGGTGGCTGCAAAACGACCCTAGAACATGGCGTCTGTCCCATAAATACCCCTTTCCCAGAATGCAACTCGGAGGACCACCTCCACCGAGCTTGTCTCCGAGACAGAGGAGCATCTATACACTTCGACACGTTGCCCTTCCATCACTGACTAATGGTAACAGTGACACCCACCGGTCAGCACAGAAGCACACATAACGTCAGCCAAGCTGGAACAGAGGTGAACTTTTAACCTTCTTAACACACTATTTAAAATTAAATTGATCTAATCTGCGGTAAATTGTAAATCTACCAGCGCTACATATATCAATATAAAGTGCATGAATCAATAAATCAAGTAAAAAAAATCATATGTATCAAAAACTATAAATATAAATAAGAATGTGTACAAAAAAACATTCATAGATGATCCAGTAAAGTTCATCAGAAAAAAGAAAAAAAGTACTCATGTGTAGAAAGTTTATTTATATATTTGTGTATCAACAAAAATCCATATTTTAGTGCGGATAGCAAATTCTTCACACCGGAAAGTGCATACCCCACTCTCAAGCTGCTTAGCAGCTACTTTGACCCCACAATGAGGCTCTGGCTGCACTTTATCTTAGTATCACCATGGAAAGGATAGATATCAGGAGCCAAGATTCCGGGATGGATACTCATAGTATAGTAATTAAAAATCCAGGCTTTTAATGAAGGTTAAAACTGCTTACAAAAAGGCAGGAGTAAAATCACATAATAAACCAGTCAAACACATGCAGACCCCCACTGGTGTAAAAGAGTCACCGCTGTAGCTCCTCCCAACATGTTCCGTTCAAAAAAACATTGTTAAGGGAGAAAGATCCCTTGATAATGTTCTTTTGAACAAGACATGTAGGGAGGAGCTACAGAGGTTACTCTATCACACCCCTGGGGTGTCTGCATGTATTTGACTGTTTTAATATGTGATTTTACTCCTGCATTTTTGTAAGTAGTTTTAACCTTCATTAAAAAGCCTGGACTTTCTGCACAAGAGCACTTTTCTTCTTTTATTTCTGATGAATCGTCTTTGAAGGTTTTTTACACAATATTATTTATGTTTATCGTTTTTAATATATATGAATCTTTTACTTGATTGATTAACTGATTCAAGAATAGGCTTGAAACTCATCACCAGCATCCTTAACCAGGCAGGTGCCTCTTGCTGGAAGTTGTCACCAAATCACCCTCATGCAAAGAGTATCGATGTCAGCTTGGCAAAATTGCTGGCTTTACAGGTACTCCTGTTCCAGCTGGTAAAATCTGCCCCCTTTTGTGATTTTATGGTCTGTGCTGCACCACAGTGACAAGTACCCAGTTGCCACTTTTTTTCACCTAGAAAGCTACCCTTGCCTTTCCCTGGCATGGGAAAGGTAATGTCACCATGTTTCTGGACCATGTGGTGAGAATTAGGGTCAACATGACCACAGCCATGTGGTCAAGCAAGCATGGACAGGGAAGTTAAATCTTTTATACAGAGCACTGGGTAAACTTGCTTGCACCTGGGAAGGTTGCAGGATAGGGAACACCACTGAAGCTGGTGTCATACTTTATGGTAATGGTGACAGCTCAATCACTTCTACCCACTTCTCCTTAATGGTCTGATCAGGCGAGTAGTCAGACCCAGCCCTCCCAAAGCAACCAAGAGCCTATGCAGCGGCCAAGACAAAACACAACACTGTTTTGCAGTTAGTGTGCTTGGGGGGTTGGGAGCCAGACTGGGCCAAAGATTCTGTCTTTTGGGGAAGGCCTGAGATGTGGCTTGCAAGGTTGTGACCTGCTGTCTGCTCTTCAGTAGGGATGGGCTGGCTGTTCAACTCGAACATTGGCTGTTCGATCGTTCGCCGAAGATCGGACATTATGGGCCATTCGCGCCAAATTTGAGTGGTGTGTCACGGCCCATAATGCACTGCGTCATCGCAGTGCATTGCTGGCTGATGATTGGCCAAGCATGCACTAAGACCCACATGCTTTGGCCAATCACATCTCCATCAGCGAAGAGAGCCATAATTGGCCAAAGGCAGGGTGCCTTATGCTAATTATGGCTCAGGGGGTTAAGTCCACGCCCCACACTATATAAGGCCACCTGCACGTCGACCGTGTGTAGTGTGTTGGTGGCATTAAGGCGTTAAGAGAGAGACAGAGAGAGACAATGAGAGGCAGAGAGTGTCATTTCATTTAGTTTGAGCAGGCAGGCAGTTGATTCAGTTAGCTGCAGTGTGTTTCATATATATATATATATATATATATATATATATATATATATATATATATATATATATATATACAGTCAGTCTAGTATATATATATATATATATATATATATATATATATATATATATATATATGTATATATATATGTATATATATATATATATATATATGTGTATATATATATATATATATATATATGTGTATATATATATGTGTATATATATATATATATATATATATATATATATATATATATATATATATATATACTAGACTGACTTTATATATATATATATATATATATATATATATATATATATATATATGAAACACACTGCAGCTAACTGATATATATATATATATATATATATATATATATACACTGCATACAGTTTAGCTAGCTCTCACTGCAGACCGTTCCTGCTGTACTGTTTCTAATATACTTTGAGCAAGCAGTTGATTCAGTTAGCTGCAGTGTATTTGATATATATATATATACTCGAGTATAAGTCATTCCGAGTATAAGTCGAGGCCCTATTTTACCACAAAAAAATGGGAAAAACTTATTGACCTGAGTATAAGACGAGGGTGAGAAATGCACAGCTACTGTAAGTGGAAAAGAGGGTCAACAATGCCCATTTGCAGCATCACTGTGCCCATTTGCATGCCTCACTGTGCCCATTTGCAGCCATAGGTCCCCTGAACTTCAAACTTGGTAGTTAAGGGTTCCTAGATGCCCCCTAGCTGCAGCCAAAATTTGGGGTCTCTGAACCCAAAGGGTCCCGAAATGACATTGCTGCAGATGGACACAGTTGACTGAATTTGGGGCCCCGTATCTCGGGGTCACTTAGTGCTAAGAACCCTCTAGCACCAAGTGGCCCCGAGATACAGGGCCCCAAAAATCAGTTCAGAAAATGTCAAGCACTTTTCTGCAGCAGAGAATGACATTTTCCGAACCGATTTTGGGGCCCCATATCTCGGGGCCACTTAGGGCTAGGAGCTTCAGCTTTGGATATGTTATGGTACCAGTTCCAGTGGGTTTGCACACCAAATTTGGGGTTCCTAGCACAAAGTGGCCCTGAGATACGGGGCCCCAAAATCAGTTTGGAAAATGAAATTTTTTGCTGCAGAAAAGTGCTTGACTTGAGTATAAGTCGAGGGGGAGCACTTTCAGCACAAAAAAAATGTGCTGAAAAATTTGACTTATACTCGAGTATATACGATATATATATATATATATATATATATATATATATATATATACAGTCAGTCCAATATATATATATATACATATATATATATATAAACTGTATACAGTTTAGCTAGATCTCACTGCAAACCATTCCTGGTGTGCTGTTTCTAATATACTTCAGGCAGGCAGTTGATTCAGCTAGCTGCAGTGCATTTAATATATATATATACAGGCTTGTATAAATATAGCCAAGCCTATACCTGACTGTAGGCCATTCCTGGAGTGCGTGTTTAAAGACACTTTCAGGCAGGTGACTCAGTGAGCTGCAGTTCATAAAATTTATATCCACTGCATTGTAGTCCAGCCAAGCCTATACCTGACTGTTGGCCATTCCTGGAGTGCGTGTTCAAAGACACTTTCAGGCAGGCAGTCAGGTGACTCAGTGAGCTGCAGTTCATAAAATATATATCCACTGCATTGTAGTCCAGCCAAGCCTATACCTGACTGTAGGCCATTCCTGGAGTGCGTGTTCAAAGACACTTTCAGGCAGGCAGGTAACTCAGTGAGCTGCAGTTCATAAAATATATATCCACTACATTGTAGTCCAGCCAATCCTATACCTGACTGTAGGCCATTCCTGGAGTGCGTGTTCAAAGACACTTTCAGGCAGGCAGTCAGGTGACTCAGTGAGCTGCAGTTCATAAAATATATATCCATTGCATTGTAGTCCAGCCAAGCCTATACCTGACTGTAGGCCATTCCTGGAGTGCGTGTTCAAAGACACTTTCAGGCAGGTAACTCAGTGAGCTGCAGTTCATAAAATATATATCCACTACATTGTAGTCCAGCCAAGCCTATACCTGACTGTAGGCCATTCCTGGAGTGCGTGTTCAAAGACACTTGCAGGCAGGCAGGCAGGTGACTCAGTAAGCTGCAGTTCATAAAATATATATCCACTGTATTGTAGTCTAGCCAAGCCTATACCTGACTGTTGGCCATTCCTGGATTGTGTGTTCAAAGTCACTTTCAGGCAGGTGATTCAGTGAGCTGCAGTTCATTTAATATATATATATATATATATATATATATATATATATATATATATATATATATATATGTATGTATATATATATATATATATATATATATATATATATATACTGTATATACATGCTTTTATATATATATATAGTCTAGCCAAGCCTATACCTGACTGTAGGCCATTCCTGGAGTGCATGTTCAAAGACACTTTCAGGCAGGCGACTCAGTGAGCTGCAGTTCGTAAAATATATATCCACTGCATTGTAGTCCAGGGAAGCCTATACTTGACTGTAGGCAATTCCAGGAGTACTGTTTTTAGTAAACTTCAGGCGTTGTTTTGCTAATCTAATTGTATAGTATGTCTGAAAGGCCACCAAAGGAGAGGCAGATGCTCACAGGCCACTAAAAGAGGGAAAGCAGGCTCTGTGTCTACATCCAACAGTGCTGGTCGTGGGTACGGTGCATCCTCAGCACGTGGCCGTGGGGCACGCTTGTCCTTTTTCAGCAGCTGGCCATGTTGAGCCACAACATGCAGAAGAGTTGGTATAGTGGATGGCCAAGCCATCCTCATCCTCCTCATTAGGGATGAGCCGAACACCCCCCTGTTCGGTTCGCACCAGAACATGCGAACAGGAAAAAAGTTTGTTCGAACACGCGAACACCGTTAAAGTCTATGGGACACGAACATGAATAATCAAAAGTGCTAATTTTAAAGGCTAATATGCAAGTTATTGTCATAAAAAGTGTTTGGGGACCTGGGTCCTGCCCCAGGGGACATGGATCAATGCAAAAAAAAGTTTAAAAAATGGCAGTTTTTTCAGGAGCAGTGATTTTAATAATGCTTAAAGTCAAACAATAAAAGTGTAATATCCCTTTAAATTTCGTACCTGGGGGGTGTCTATAGTATGCCTGTAAAGGGGCGCATGTTTCCTGTGTTTAGAACAGTCTGACAGCAAAATGACATTTGGAAGGAAAAAACACATTTAAAACTACCCGCGGCTATTGCATTGTCGACAATACACATAGAAGTTTATTAATAAAAACGGCATGGGAATTCCCCAAAGGGGAACCCCGAACCAAAATTAAAAAAAAAAAATGACGTGGGAGTCCCCCTAAATTCCATACCAGGCCCTTCAGGTCTGATATGGATATTAAGGGGAACCCCGGCCAAAATTAAAAAAAAAAAATGACGTGGGGTTCCCCCTAAATTCCATACCAGACCCTTATCCGAGCACGCAACCTGGCAGGCCGCAGGAAAAGAGGGGGGGACAAGAGTGCGGCCCCCCCCTCCTGAACCGTACCAGGCCACATGCCCTCAACATTGGGAGGGTGCTTTGGGGTAGCCCCCCAAAACACCTTGTCCCCATGTTGATGAGGACAAGGGCCTCATCCCCACAACCCTGGCCGGTGGTTGTGGGGGTCTGTTGGCGGGGGGCTTATCGGAATCTGGAAGCCCCCTTTCACAAGGGGACCCCCAGATCCCGGCCCCCCCCTGTGTGAAATGGTAAGGGGGTACTTACCCCTACCATTTCACTAAAAAACTGTCAAAAATGTTAAAAATGACAAGAGACAGTTTTTGACAATTCCTTTATTTAAATACTTCTTCTTTCTTCTATCTTCCTTCATCTTCTGGTTCTTCTGGTTCTTCTGGCTCTTCTGGTTCTTCCTCCGGCATTCTCGTCCAGCATCTCCTCTGCGGGGGCTTCTATCTTCTTCTCCTCGGGCTGCTCCGCACCCATGGCATGGGGGGAGGCTCCCGCTCTTCTCTTCTTCTTTTCTTCCTTCTTCTCTTCTTCTCTTCTTCATTTTCTTCTCCGGGCCGCTCCGCATCCATGCTGGCATGGAGGGAGGCTCCCGCTGTGTGACGGCGCTCCTCGTCTGACAGTTCTTAAATAACGGGGGGTGGGGCCACCCTGTGACCCCGCCCCCCTCTGACGCACGGGACTTCCCTGTGGCATTCCCCGTGACGTCACAGGGAAGTCCCGTCAAGTCACCGTGCGTCAGAGGGGGGCGGGGTCACTGGGTGGCCCCGCCCCCCATTATTTAAGAACTGTCAGACGAGGAGCGCCGTCACACAGCGGGAGCCTCCCTCCATGCCAGCATGGATGCGGAGCGGCCCGGAGAAGAAAATGAAGAAGAGAAGAAGGGAAGAAAAGAAGAAGAGAAGAGCGGGAGCCCCCCCCATGCCATGGGTGCGGAGTGGCCCGAGGAGAAGAAGATAGAAGACACCGCGGAGGAGATGCTGGACGAGAACGCCAGAGGAAGAACCAGAAGAGCTAGAAGAACCAGAAGAACCAGAAGATGAAGGAAGATAGAAGAAAGAAGAAGCATTTAAATAAAGGAATTGTCAAAAACTGTCTCTTGTCATTTTTAACATTTTTGACAGTTTTTTAGTGAAATGGTAGGGGTAAGTACCCCCTTACCATTTCACACAGGGGGGGGCCGGGATCTGGGGGTCCCCTTGTTAAAGGGGGCTTCCAGATTCCGATAAGCCCCCCGCCAACAGACCCCCACAACCACCGGCCAGGGTTGTGGGGATGAGGCCCTTGTCCTCATCAACATGGGGACAAGGTGTTTTGGGGGGCTACCCCAAAGCACCCTCCCAATGTTGAGGGCATGTGGCCTGGTACGGTTCAGGAGGGGGGGGCCGCACTCTCGTCCCCCCCTCTTTTCCTGCGGCCTGCCAGGTTGCGTGCTCGGATAAGGGTCTGGTATGGAATTTAGGGGGAACCCCACGTCATTTTTTTTTTTTAATTTTGGCCGGGGTTCCCCTTAATATCCATATCAGACCTGAAGGGCCTGGTATGGAATTTAGGGGGACTCCCACATCATTTTTTTTTTTAATTTTGGTTCGGGGTTCCCCTTTGGGGAATTCCCATGCCGTTTTTATTAATAAACTTCTATGTGTATTGTCGACAATGCAATAGCCGCGGGTAGTTTTAAATGTGTTTTTTCCTTCCAAATGTCATTTTGCTGTCAGACTGTTCTAAACACAGGAAACATGCACCCCTTTACAGGCATACTATAGACACCCCCCAGGTACGAAATTTAAAGGGATATTACACTTTTATTGTTTGACTTTAAGCATTATTAAAATCACTGCTCCTGAAAAAACGGCCGTTTTTAAAACTTTTTTTTGCATTGATCCATGTCCCCTGGGGCAGGATCTGGGTCCCCAAACACTTTTTATGACAATAACTTGCATATTAGCCTTTAAAATTAGCACTTTTGATTTCTCCCATAGACTTTTAAAGGATGTTCCGCGGCATTCGAATTTGCCGCGAACACCCCAAATTGTTCGCTGTTCAGCGAACTTGCGAACAGCCAATGTTCAAGTCAAACATGAGTTCGACTCGAACTCGAAGCTCATCCCTACTCCTCATCCTCTGTCACCCAGGCTCAGGGTACTTTGTCTGCCAATGCAGCTGCCAAAGCGGCCTCTTCCTTCGGCTCAATGTCATCAGTCACTCCTTCCCTAGCCCCACCATCATGCCCTGAGGAGTCCCCCAAACTGTTCGACCACAGTGTAGGGTACATGCTGCAGGAGGATGCGCAGTGTTTTGAAGGCTCTGATGATGGTACCCAGGTTGAGGATGAAGGCAGTAACGTGAGCCCAGAGAGAGGGGGTGCCCAAAAAGGACAAGAAACTGGCAGTCATGTTCCCCCAGCTGCAGCATACTGCCGGGTTTTCTCCAGTGGCGAGGGGGGAGGGGATGATGAGGTCACTGACTCTACGTGGGTGCCAGATAGAAGAGAGGTGGAGGAGGAGGAGGCACATCTCCAATGAGACAGGATGCCCTCTAGGGGCCAGCTTAAGGGCAGGCAACTGACTGCATCACACTGCAGAGCTCCACATGTGCAAGGCGCTGCTGACTCTGCGCGTTTTTCCAAAAGTTCTCTGGAGCGTATCAAGTGTGGCCAAAACAGCAGCCGCTTGGGTACCACATGCTTGACCAGACATATGTCGAGCTCCCATGCAGTCCATTGGCAACAGTACTTAAAAGACTCACACAAAAGAACAAGGTGGACCTCTCCTTGCTCCTCATCAGCTGGGATCTCCAACCCCACTTTAACTTCAGTCCTCTCAGAGACCTGCACTGAGAGGAAAGAAGGTGTAGAATTAGGTGTTCCAAGCACTTCCGGGCAATCTGCTAGCGGTACACCAACATCAGATTGTAGCAGGCAAATTTCCCTACCCCAGTTGCTAAACCGGCGAAAGAAATTTGGTTCCAGCCATCCACATGCTCAGCGGCTGAATGCTAGTTTGGATAAATTGCTAGCACTCCAACTGCCGCCTTTTCAGCTGGTAGACTCTGCCCCTTCCGAGAATTTGTGGAATGTGCGGTACCTCAGTGGCAGGTTCCCAAATGCCAATTTTTTTATCAGAAGGCCATTCCGGCTCTCTACCGACATGTGGAAGGCAATGTCTTGGCCTCAATGGACAGGGCGGTCAGCAGTAAGGTGCATATTACCGCTGACTCATGGTCCAGCAGGCATGGACAGGGACGTTACCTTTCTTTCACGGCACACTGGGTAACCCTGCTGGCAGCTGGGAAGGATGCAGGACAGGGTGCACTATTGATGGAGCTTGTTCCGCCACTATGCCTCCAAAATGCTCGTAGTGGTGATTCTGCCACACCTCTCTCCTCCACCCCCTCCTCTTCTTCTTCCTCTATGGCTTCTTCCTGTGCAGATTTTCTCCTTGGAACCAGCGGTGCTCCATAGGCATTTTAGGGGCTATGCAAGCACTCAGGCAAAAAGATGCCATGCGGTGCTTGAGTTGGTCTGCTTAGGGGACAGGAGCCACACTGGGGCAAAGATTCTGGCAGCTCTGCAGGGGCAGGCTCAGAGGTGGTTGATGCCACACCAGCTTCAGCCAGGAATGGTGGTTTGCGACAATGGCACCAACCTCCTCTCCACCCTCCAACAGGGACACTTGACCCATGTTCCCTGTTTGGCTCACGTCCTTAATTTGGTGGCGCAGCGGTTCTTGTGCGGGTACCCAGGCTTACAGGATCTCCTGAGGCAGGCCAGGAAAGTCTGTGGGCATTTCCGACGGTCATATAATGCCAGTGCTTGGCTGGCTGACCTCCAAAAGGAATACAACCTGCCCAAGAATCATGATCTCATCATGAACTCATCTGTGACATTCCCACCAGGTGGAACTCAATATTGGCAATGCTGCAGCGGCTGCAGGGCCATCAATGACTACCTGTGAGAGTATGGCACCAGGACAGGGTCAGGGGAGCTTGGCTTTTTTTTGCCACACCAGTGGCTCATGATCAAGGATGCATGCACTGTCCTGTCACCATTTGAGGAGGCCACGAGGATAGTGAGCAGTGACAGTGCATGCATCAGTGATACTGTCCCTCTTGTCTACTTGTTGGAGCACACACTGCGTGGAATAATGGACAGTGCACTTGAGGCAGAACAGAGGGAGGAAGAGGAGGATCTCCTTACCTCTTAAGACCCCTTTATCCAGACCGTATTCCTGCAGACCTGCCTATCACACAGGAAGAGGAGGAGGAGGATTGTGTCAGCATGAAGGTGAAGCCTGGCACTCAGCATCAGTCTTCAAGGGATCGTTTCCAGTGCCCAGAAACCCATGGACTTGTATGTGGCTGGCAGGAGGTGGCTGCAGATCAGGTCGTCCTTAGTGACCCAGAGGACCACGAACCGAATGCCTCAGCAAACCTACGCTGCATGGCCTCCCTGATCCTGCAAAGCCTGCGAAAGGACCCTCGGATTCGTGGTATTAAGGAGAGGGATCAGTACTGGCTGGCAACCCTTCTTGATCCATGTTACAAGGGTAAGGTGGCGGAACTTATCCAGATGTTGCAGAGGGAGCAGAGGATGAAACATCTGCGGGAGGCCTTGCAGAAAGATGTGTGCAATGCGTTTCCAGAGCCTGGGAGGTTACAATTTCCTGGTCCTCCTGGACAATGTGTTGCTGAGGCTTCAGTCAGTCACAGAAGGAGCGGTGGAGAAGGTGGCCGTCTGGCCGATGCGTTCAGACAATTTTTTAGTCCGCAGCCCCAAGGTCTGATCAGTTCCAGCAACCATTGCCAGCGTCTGTTGTACATGGTGCAGGAATACCTAGGGGCAAAATCAGACTTGGAGACCTTTCCAACTGAATATCCACTGGGTTACTGGGTCTTGAGGATGGATCACTGGCCAGAGCTTGCACAGTATGCAATTGAGCTACTGGCCTGTCCTGCATCCAGCGTTCTTTCGGAACGCACATTTAGTGCTGCTGGAGGCTTTGTAACCGATCACAGAGTGCGCCTGTCCACCGACTCGGTTGATCGGCTCACCTTCATAAAAATGAATCAGTCTTGGATCACCAGCTACCAAGCACCTGATACTGATGTAACCAATTAATTTTTTTATGAATGTGAGATCCCTTCAAGACTGCCTATGCTGATGTTGAGTGACTATCCTGTTATGCTGAGTGACTATCCTATTCCTCCTCAATGTTCATGTTGGTAGCTTCTAAGAACATTTTTGGTTCTGGGCACCGCCACCAGTGGCTAAGGCCCAATTTTTCTGCCCCTGTTTAACAGGGGCGTGTAATTACAATTTTTGCTGTAATATTTTGCAGCAGGGCTCGTTCCTGCACTCAACAAGAGTATCTGTGAGGGGTTGCGGTGTTGTGGCACCACCACCACTGCCTAAGGCCCAATTTTTTCTGCACCTGTTTAACAGGGGCGTGTAATTACAATTTTTGGTCAAATATTTAACAGCAGGGCTTGTTCCTGCATTCAACAAGAGTATCTGTGAGGGGTTGCAGTGTTGTGGCACCACCACCACTGTGCCTAAGGCCAAATTTTTATGCCCCTGTTTAACAGGGGCATTTAATTACAATTTTTGATCAATATTTAACAGCAAGGCTCGTTCCTGCTCTCAACAAGAGTATCTGTGAGGGGTTGCAGTGTTGTGGCACCACCACCAATGCATGCCCCTGTTTAACAGGGGAGTGTAATTACAATTTTTGATCAAATATTTAACAGCAGGGCTCGTTCCTGCGCTCAACAAGAGTATCTGTGAAGGGTCGCAGTGTTGTGGCACCACTGCCTAAGGCCCAATTTTTATGCCCCTGTTTAACAGGGGGCATGTAATTACAATTTTCAATCTAATATTTCACAGCAGGCCCCGTTCCTGCGCCCACCAAAAGTAAATGTGAGGGCTTACAGTGTTGTGGCAACACCACCAAAGGCCCAATTTTTCTGACCCTGTTCAACAGGGGCATGTAATTACAATTCTTGATATAATATTTCACAGCAGGGCCTGTTCCAGCGCCCACCAAGAGTAACTGTGAGGGCTTACAGTGTTCTGGTACCACCAACACCTAAGGCCCAATTTTCCACAGAGTGTATAGGGCAGGCTGTATAGTATATACAGGCGGTCCCCTATTTTCAAAAATCTGACTTACAAATGACTCCTACTTACAAACGGAGGGAAACAACAGGAAGTGAGAGGAAATCTATCCCTAGGAAGGGAAATTCTCTCCTGTAAGAGTTAATATGGAAACAAGGCGTCTCCTCCACTGATTTATCACCAATCCTTGTTTCCCTTAAAAAACCCAAATTTTCAAAATCCAATTGTCACTGGGACAGAAAGTGAGGTGAAATCTTCTGAACAAGGGCACAGACAGCAAAACAAATAGATTTTTTCGGCTGGAGCTACACTTAGAAAATGCACCTGTTCCAAATTACAAACAGATTCTACATAAGAACAAACCTGTATACTGCTGTTCAGAGTATATAGGGCCTGGGGGCCCAACGCCTTTTCTTTTTTTAATTTGGGTGCGGGGTTCCCCTTAATATCCATACAAGTCAAGGTAATGGGCTGGGGGGTACCCATGCTGTTTGTCTCTCTGATTTTAATCCATATTGCCGGGACCGGACATTACATTAAAGCCTCAAGCAATTTTAAATTACTTTTATTCCTTTAGAAATGTCACTTTGTGCAGGGACTGTTCTAAGCACGGGAAACACGCGCCACTTTACAGGCATACTATCGACACCCCCCAAGTACGATATTTAAAGGAATATTTCACTTTTATTTTTTCACTTTAAGCATCATTAAAATCACAGCTCCCGAAAAAACATCCATTTTTAAAACTTTTTTTTTCCATTGATACACCCGGGTCCCCAAACCCTTTTTTGGACAATAACTTGCATATTAGCCTTTAAAATTCGCATTTTTGATTTCTCACGTTCAAATCCCATAGACTTTAATGGTGTTCCAATGTTCACGCTAACTTTCGGTCCGTTCGCATGTTCTGGATGCCAACCTAACCGGGGCCCATCCCTCCTCTTCAGCAGAAAAAGTTTACACACATGCCTTGTCTGACACAGAACCACCACCTAAAGGTGCAGCTTTTACTAGTTAGGT
Source organism: Aquarana catesbeiana (assembly GCF_042186555.1). NCBI lineage: Eukaryota > Metazoa > Chordata > Amphibia > Anura > Ranidae > Aquarana > Aquarana catesbeiana. The sequence goes on along the minus strand of NC_133325.1, from coordinate 416,670,605 downwards.
ACTCTGCTCCCCATGATGTCCTGTGGCAAGCCAAAAGTGTGCAGCCAATTCAGGCGGTCATACCCAGTGACAACATCAGCTGCCTGTCATTCACTTGATATGTAATACAGTCAAGCACTAGAACTTTATGTTGACCATGCTTCAATGGTTGTACTTGCAGAAGTGGGCTGTTAATGAGAATTTGTGCTAGTATGAAACAAAGAAAGGCTCTTTGGATCTAGAGTTGTTTATGCTTCAAAGTCATTTTTTAGAATACATTAACCAGGCATGGCTGCAGGCAGCAGTCAGAGGCAGTGCTTAAAACATATCATTTTAGATTACCTGGAACCCAGAGTGGCTGGACAATCTTTGAACTGAGGATCCAATACATTTTTGGATGTCCAGACTAGACCATCAACCAGAGTTTGCCCAGTACACAATCAAGCTGTTAGCTTACCCTCTGGCTGTCCGCAATGGCAATTCACTGTAACAGATGGTTTTTGACAGAAAAAAATGATCTACTTGTTCTCTGACACAGTTGAACGAACCACTTTTACACAAATGAATTAATCCTATATCAGCAGTTAGTACAAATCCCCTGTAGGTTATGCTAAGGATTAAAAAAAATTAATGGAAACTGGTGGTGATCGGACAATATTACCCACTCCTGACTACATTACAAGTTACTGCCACCATTACGAGCTTCTTCCCCTTCTGCTGGCCTGACAAAATTACCATTTTCTGCCACTGCTGCTGGTGTTCCATGTTCCAATGTAACCTGTAACCTATGACCAGAACCCTTGAGTGATTTTTCCTTTAGATACACCTCTATTACAGTTTTTCCCTGGCCATCCACAGCACCTATCATTATTAAAAACACATTTCACAATGGGTGCTGTTATGGAAAAAACATAAACATTAGTGTACAACACAGATATGTAAACTAATGTTAGGGAGCCATCTATCCATACATAATGATAATGCTTTTATAGTTTCAATGAAATGGAGGAATCAAGCAAGGTCTAAGGCTATTTTCACACTGGGGTGGGCGGGCGCCGGCGGTAAAGCAGCGCTATTTTTAGCGCCGCTTTACCTTCGTTTTAGTGGTGGTATTCAGCTGCTGCAGCGGCGATTTGCCGGCGGGTTAGTGGCACTGCCCCTTTGTTTTCAATGGGAAGGGGCACTTTAGGAGCGGTGAATACACCACTCCTATTGCGCTGCAAAGATGCGGCTTGCAGGACTTTTTTGACTGTCCTGCAAGCACACCGCTCCAGTGTGAGACACAGGAGAGGAGCTTTACAGGCGCTATACAGGTGCTATTTTTAGCTCTGTAGTGCCTGTAAAGTGCCTCAGTGTGAAAGTAGCCTAAGTCATTACATTCTGAAAAATTATGTCTCTCAAAAATAAGCATTATTTTTACAGGGACATGTTATCTCTATGTTCTGTGTAGAGGCCTCTGCTCCTTTGATAAGATATAGCGTAACCAAATATATGTATATATATATATATATATATATATAATATATGTATACTATTTATTGTAAAGCATAGTTTTTTTTAAAAAGGGGTTACTAATGCTTACGGAATCTAATGATCTTAATTTTGGCAGATGCATGTAGTGATCAGCATTGCAGCAGAATAATGTTTTGTCTTTGGTGCCTCATCCCATCACCTCCTCTCTTTCCAGACTGGCGGAGATCATTTGATAAGCAAGGGAGGAGCACAAGGGTAAAACTCATTTTCCAGGGTTGTAAATTGTGAACGAGCAGCATTATCAGCCAGAGAGAGGGCAGGACTGAGGCTCCAAACCCTTAATAAGATTTTTGCCTCTCCTTCACAACTATCTGATATAAAAATGCTCATGGACTCAATTCTTTTTAAACACTTGAAATATTACAGCAGGATATTCATGATTAAGGTTAGTAAGGAAGAAAATTTCTATGTTCGGTTTCTCCTGCTTATAAAAAAAAAAAAGCTATATGTTCAGTAGTTGTTGATCCTTTCCCTTATGTTATATTTGGAATGTTCATACAAAGACACTGTATATTTATACTTAAAGGTGATCTATAGTCACATAATACACCTTTGTTTTATAGCATTAATATTGGAATAGCAACCCAAACAATGGATGTTTTTGACAATCCAACATAAGCTTACTTGAAAAATCTCTTTTCATGTTATAAGTGCAGCCTGCCTGCTGCTCATGGATTTCCTGCATGGTTTGCAGAATTTTCTCTGCTGCATACTTTCCATTTCTAAGGACCACATATCCCACAATACCTTGCTGCTGCAAGCAGTGATTCCTGTACTGACTCTTCCTTCGAAAACCACTCCTCCCAACCAGGGCCATCTTTAATATTGATTGGACCCTGGGCAAACATTTTATTGGGCCTCCCCGTCCCCATGCAGTTTCGCTCTTCACCTGCTCTGAGACATACAATAAATAGCAGCTAGACTTAAAATCAGTTTACTGATTCTGATCAGGCAGCAATTGCGATTGGTTGCCAGAGGTTACAGTGTGTCATTATCGCTCACTGACTGGCTGCTAGAAGTTACAGCACACATTATGGCTCACTGATTATTTGCTAGAGGTTACAGCACATGACTTCCACTTGTTGATTGGTTGCTAGAGATTACTGTACATCAATACTGTTCAATGATTGGTTGCTAGAGGTTACTGGACATCCTTACCACTCACTAATTGGTTGCTAGAGATTACTGCACATTATTACTGCTCACTTATTGGTTGCTAGAGGTTATTGCATATGCTTACCACTCACTGATTGATTGCAAGGGGTTAGTGCACATCATTACTGTTCACTGATTGGTTGCTAAGGGTTATAGCACATTATCTCCTCACTGCCTGCACACCACCTCCAATGAACACCAATGTTAGGGGGGATTTACACTGACCACCAATATAAAGGGGAATTTACACTGACCACCAATATAAAGGGGGATTTACATTGACCACCAGTGTAAGGGGAATTCTGCACGTACCACCAATGTCAAGGGAAATGTACACTGATCACCAATGTAATGAAGAATTTACACTTGCAATCAATGTAATGGGGGATTTTACATCAACAACCAATAAAGGGGGATTTCTAAAATGTCCACCAAGGTAAGGGGGGATTTACACTCACCGCCAATTTAAAGGGGCTTCTACATGTACCACTAATATAAGGGAGGATTCAAAACTGACCACAAATGCAAGTTTGGATTTTTGTTTACAGATTACCAATATAAAAAGGGGTTTCTACACTGACACCAATGTAATGTGGATTTACACTGAACACCAATGTATTAGGAGCATTCACAGTAACCACCAATGTAAGAAGGGATTTACACTGACCACTAATGTAAGGGGGACCTTTACACTGGCCACTAGTGTGAATGAAAGGATTGTACACCAAGCCCCAATGTAATGAGAAGATTTACACTGACCACCAATGTAACTGAGACATTTAGCCTGCGTTCACATTTGTGTGTGTTGGGAACGCATGAAAATCGCTTTCCTGACACCACAGAAACGTGCTGCCCTTTAGTAGCTACACAGCAGTGCCACTAATTGTTAATGACACCCTCACACATGTGCTGAGATGTACGTTTTCACATGCACCAAAATTCAGGGTGCTGTGGCACCATGTTATTTTGAAAAGGGGTAACACCTCCAATTTGCTTACTTTTGCAGAACAGGATGATGTTAGGCTTAATGACCACAGTTGTAGGCAAGACTTTCCAGCATGCCCCTTTATCTCCCCAGTGGGCAGCATTCAGCAGAAGTGATGGTAAATATGATCTCAGGGGGGCATGATATACATATGAATGCCGCCTCTATTTACATATCAATGCCGTTGGTACAAAGCTATTTACATATTAATGCCACCGTTATTTACATATCAATGAAGGTTATTTACATGTAAACACAGGGTCTGCAGGTGAGTCATCTGTACACGACAATATAGTTTACAAAATAGGGGATAGTTTTATGGCATTTTTATAAATATTTTTTTTTTTTTTTTAATGGCAGCAATCAGCGATTTTTATTGTGACTGCGACATTATGGCGGACACATCGGACATTTTTGACACATTTTTGGGGACCATTGTCATTTATACAGCAATCAGTGCTATAAAAATGCACTGATTCCTGTGTAAATGACACAGGCAGTGAAGGGGTTAACCACTAGGTGGCAGTGTAGGGGTTAAGTGTGTCCTAGGGGCGTGTTTCTAACTGTGGGGGGGGTGGCTACATGTTACACGTCACTGATCTCTGCTCCGATGACAGGGAGCAGAGATCGAGTGACACTGTCACTAGGCAGAACGGGGAGATGCTGTTTACATCAGCATCTCCCCATTCTTCCTCCCCGTGAGGCGATCGCGGGTATCCCCGCGGCAATCGAGTCCGCGGGACCCGCGACCCGACTCACGGAGCTTGCCGCCTCTTAAAGGGCAACGTACAGGTACATGGTTTTGCCTGTACTAGCCCTTCTGCCGCAGTATATCTGCGTGAGGCGGTCGACAAGCGGTTAACACACACAATGACAATATCTCTTCTCTTATGCTCAAATACAATACAACACCCTTCTCAATCAATTCTCAGGAATGCACTTTGCCAGTAATCCAACCTCCAGCACAAAATTAATCAGCTGATTGGACTGTAAGATTTAGTTTGAGTTGACCTTTTGTTTCAATAGATCTTCAATGAATTACTGAATCATGTCAAATTCATTTGTTATATCCGCTATAATTTCTTTCGTATTAGTTGAAATTCGTTATTTTTTTATTCGGACATTCGGATGCATCCGAAAGATGCAAAATTTGGCAGAATTTTGATTCGTTACGAAAGAATTGCACAAGCCTGATAGATAGATAGATAGATAGATAGATAGATAGATAGATAGATAGATAGATAGATAGATAGATAGATAGATAGATAGATAGATAGATAGATAGATAGATAGATAGATAGATCAAATTAAAATCTGATTTATTAAATAGTTTGTGAATATTAATAAGATGACAATATCCCATAAAACAGTCTTTTAGGTTTTTGGTTTTTTAATGGTAAGGAGCACAGATGCCAAATGATGATTGTATCTTCTTAACCAAATAATGCACAAAGTCCCATTGTGCTCTCCAGCCTCAATGAAAGTTGCAGATTTAAAGATACTGAAAATTATTTTTGAACTTTAACATTAACATGTTAAAGCTTATATAAGATTTTAGCAATTACATTTAGTTTATTTTTTTCCTTTTCAATTAAAATAACAAACAAGTCATACTTACCTGCTCTGTGTAATGTTTTTGCACAGAGCAGCCCCGATCCTCTTATTCTGGGGTCCCCTGCCAGCACTCCAGGCCTCTCCTCTGTGGCAGGTGTCCCCAGAAAGCCGATTAACCTGGGGGCAATTAGAGAAAGTCTTGGACAGCCGCACTCAGAATAAAATATTGCCTTTATTGAATAATGATCATCAAAGATACATGCCACAGCAGAAAAATGCAGGAATCATAGCATAAGCTATGATTAAGCACTGATTACAGTGTGAAACGCGTCAGCCTTCCTGCATTTTTCTGCTGTGGTATGTATCTTTGATGATCATTATTTAATAAAGGCAATATTTTATTCTGAGTGCGGCTGTCCAGGACTTTCTCTAATTACTTTATTGTACAAGCATTGCCAGCACCTGTTGCTTCCAGCATGGAGGAGATGTTCGTTTCTAATCAGCCTTCCTAGAAGCAGTGATATCTCTCTTTCTTAACCTGGGGGCACCCGTGCGTGCTCGCTCCTGAGTCCCGCTGCTGCGTCTATTGACACAGACAGCAGGACTCAACCCCACTCCCATGTCACAACTTTTGATTGCCAATGGCTGCTGCTGTTATCAACCAGTCCAATGAGAAGGGAGACAGCGGTGGGAGCTGTGCTCGTGCACATCGCTGGATTGGATTGGGCTCAGGTAAGAAAAAGGGGGTGCTGGGCGGAGCTGCAGCACAGAAGAATTTTCACCTTAATTCACCCTACAAGAAGACTTAAACAAATTGATGGGGTGGGCAACTACATGGCAAATGAGGTTTAATGTTGAAAAATGTGAAGTAAAGCATTTTGGTGCCAAAAATGTGAATGCAATTTACTTGCTAGGGGGAGAACCTCTGGGGGTAACTAGTATGAAAAAGAACCTAGGGTCCTAGTGAACGACAGGCTCAGCAATGGCTTACAATGCCAAGCTTCTGCAAGCAAAGCCAACAGAATGTTGGAATGCATTAAAACGGGGATTCACTCCAGAGACAAAACAATAATTCTCTCACTCTTCAAGACTCTGGTCCAGCCGCACCTGGAGTATGCTGTCCAGTTCTGGGCACCAGTCCTCAGGAGGGATGTGCTAGGACTGGAGAGAGTCCCGAGAAGGGCAACAAAGCTAATTAAGTGACTGGAGGATCAAGTGACTGGAGGATCTCAGCTATGGGGAAAGACTACAAGCACTGAACTTATCCTCTCTGGAGAGGAGACGCTTGAGAGGGGATATGATATCAATGTGCAAATACCGTACTGGTGACTAGGGATGAGCTTCGAGTTCGAGTCGAACTCATGTTCGACTCGAACATTGGCTGTTCGCAAGTTCGCCGAACAGCGAACTATTTGGGGTGTTCGCGGCAAATTCGAATGCCGCGGAACACCCTTTAAAAGTCTATGGGAGAAATCAAAAGTGCTAATTTTAAAGGCTAATATGCAAGTTATTGTCATAAAAAGTGTTTGGGGACCTGGGTCCTGCCCCAGGGGACATGGATCAATGCAAAAAAAAGTTTTAAAAACGGCCGTTTTTTCAGGAGCAGTGATTTTAATAATGCTTAAAGTCAAACAATAAAAGTGTAATATCCCTTTAAATTTCGTACGGGGGGGGTGTCTATAGTATGCCTGTAAAGGGGCGCATGTTTCCTGTGTTTAGAACAGTCTGACAGCATAATGACATTTTGAAGGAAAAAACTCATTTAAAACTACCCGCGGCTATTGCATTGCCGACAATACACATAGAAGTTCATTGATAAAAACGGCATGGGAATTCCCCAAAGGGGAACCCCGAACCAAAATTACAAAAAAAAATGACGTGGGAGTCCCCCTAAATTCCATACCAGGCCCTTCAGGTCTGATATGGATATTAAGGGGAACCCCGGCCAAAATTTAAAAAAAAAAAATGACGTGGGGTTCCCCCTAAATTCCATACCAGACCTTTAAGGGGAACCCCGCGCCAAAAAAAAAAAAAAAAAACGGCGTGGGGTCCCCCCAAAAATCCATACCAAACCCTTATCCGAGCACGCAACCTGGCAGGCCGCAGGAAAAGAGGGGGGGACGAGAGTGCGGCCCCCCCCTCCTGAACCGTACCAGGCCACATGCCCTCAACATTGGGAGGGTGCTTTGGGGTAGCCCCCCAAAACACCTTGTCCCCATGTTGATGAGGACAAGGGCCTCATCCCCACAACCCTGGCCGGTGGTTGTGGGGGTCTGCGGGCGGGGGGCTTATCGGAATCTGGAAGCCCCCTTTAAAAGGGGACCCCCAGATCCCGGCCCCCCCCTGTGTGACATGGTAAGGGGGTACAAAAGTACCCCTACCATTTCACTAAAAAACTGTCAAAAATGTTAAAAATGACAAGAGACAGTTTTTGACAATTCCTTTATTTAAATACTTCTTCTTTCTTCTATCTTCCTTCATCTTCTGGTTCTTCTGGCTCTTCTGGTTCTTCCTCCGGCGTTCTCGTCCAGCATCTCCTCCGTGGCGTCTTCTATCTTCTTCTCCTCGGGCCGCTCCGCACCCATGGCATGGGGGGAGGCTCCTGCTCTTCTCTTCTTCTTCATCTTCTTCTCTTCTTCTCTTCTTCTTTTCTTCTCTTCTTCATTTTCTTCTCCGGGCCGCTCCGCACCCATGCTGGCATGGAGGGAGGCTCCCGCTGTGTGACGGCGCTCCTCGTCTGACAGTTCTTAAATAACGGGGGCGGGGCCACCCGGTGACCCCGCCCCCCTCTGACGCATGGTGACTTGACGGGACTTCCCTGTGACGTCACGGGGAATGCCACAGGGAAGTCCCGTCATGTCCCGTGCGTCAGAGGGGGGCGGGGTCACCGGGTGGCCCCGCCCCCGTTATTTAAGAACTGTCAGACGAGGAGCACCGTCACACAGCGGGAGCCTCCCTCCATGCCAGCATGGGTGCGGAGCGGCCCGGAGAAGAAAATGAAGAAGAGAAGAAGAGAAGAAGAGAAGAAGAGAAGAAGAGAAGAAGAGAAGAAAAGAAGAAGAGAAGAAGATGAAGAAGATGAAGAGAAGAGCGGGAGCCTCCCCCCATGCCATGGGTGCGGAGCGGCCCGAGGAGAAGAAGATAGAAGATGCCGCGGAGGAGATGCTGGACGAGAACGCCGGAGGAAGAACCAGAAGAGCCAGAAGAACCAGAAGATGAAGGAAGATAGAAGAAAGAAGAAGTATTTAAATAAAGGAATTGTCAAAAACTGTCTCTTGTCATTTTTAACATTTTTGACAGTTTTTTAGTGAAATGGTGGGGGTACTTTTGTACCCCCTTACCATTTCACACAGGGGGGGGCCGGGATCTGGGGGTCCCCTTGTTAAAGGGGGCTTCCAGATTCCGATAAGCCCCCCACCCGCAGACCCCCACAACCACCGGCCAGGGTTGTGGGGATGAGGCCCTTGTCCTCATCAACATGGGGACAAGGTGTTTTGGGGGGCTACCCCAAAGCACCCTCCCAATGTTGAGGGCATGTGGCCTGGTACGGTTCAGGAGGGGGGGCGCACTCTCGTCCCCCCCTCTTTTCCTGCGGCCTGCCAGGTTGCATGCTCGGATAAGGGTCTGGTATGGATTTTTGGGGGGACCCCACGCCGTTTTCTTTTTTGGCGCAGGGTTCCCCTTAAAATCCATACCAGACCTGAAGGGTCTGGTATGGAATTTAGGGGGAACCCCACGTCATTTTTTTTTTTAAATTTTGGCCGGGGTTCCCCTTAATATCCATACCAGACCTGAAGGGCCTGGTATGGAATTTAGGGGGACTCCCACGTCATTTTTTTTTGTAATTTTGGGCGGGGTTCCCCTTTGGGGAATTCCCATGCCGTTTTTATCAATGAACTTCTATGTGTATTGTCGACAATGCAATAGCCGCGGGTAGTTTTAAATGAGTTTTTTCCTTCAAAATGTCATTTTGCTGTCAGACTGTTCTAAACACAGGAAATATGCGCCCCTTTACAGGCATACTATAGACACCCCCCAGGTATGAAATTTAAAGGGATATTACACTTTTGTTGTTTGACTTTAAGCATTATTAAAATCACTGCTCCTGAAAAAACGGCCGTTTTTAAAACTTTTTTTGCATTGATCCATGTCCCCTGGGGCAGGACCCAGGTCCCCCCTCCCGCCGCTCTTACCGGGCCTCCCATGCCATCGGAAGGCCCGGTGACCAATCGGCTGCCTCTGGCGGCTGGGGGCAGGCTGGAACGAAGCCGTGGGAGGCTTCGTTCCAGCCTAATTGTAAACGCGGAAGCGACGTCATGACGTCACTTCCCGTTTACTCGGCTGTCAATGGTGCTGGTTTTAAAAAAATACACAGTATTCAGAGTATTCAGAATCGCCGTTTTCGGCAATCTGAATACTTTGAAGTGCAAAGGAGGGATCGGGGGTCTTTTAATCCCCCGATCCCTCCATAAAGAGTACCTGTCACCACCTATTACTGTCACAAGGGATGTTTACATTCCTTGTGACAGCAATAAAAGTCATCAAAAACATTTTTGTTTTTTTAAACACAATTTATAAAAATAAAAATAAATAAAATAATTAATAACATTTTTTTTTTAAAGTGCCCCCGTCCCCGCGAGCTCGCGCAGCAAAGAAAACGCATACGGAAGTCGCGCCCGCATATGTAAACGGTGTTCAAATCACACATGTGAGGTATTGCCGCGATCATCAGAGCAAGAGCAATAATTCTAGCACTAGACCTCCTCTGTAACTCTAACCTGGTAACCATAAAAAAAATTTAAAGCGTCGCCTATGGAAATTCTTAGGTACCGTAGTTTGTCGCCATTCCACGAGTGCGTGCAATTATAAAGCATGACATGTTTGGTATCTATTTACTCGGCGTAACATCATCTTTCACATTATACAAAAAAATTGGGCTAACTTTACTGTGTGGATTTTTTAAAATTCATGAAAGTGTCCCTTTTCCCAAAAATTTGAGTTTAAAACACCGCTGCACAAATACCATGTGATATAAAATATTGCAACAATCTCCATTTTATTCTCTAGATTCTCTGCTAAAAAAAATATATATAATGTTTGGGGGTTCTAAGTAATTTTCTAGCAAAAAATACGGATTTTAACTTGTAAACACCAAATTTCAAAAATAGGCTTAGCCATGAAAGGGATAAAGTATTATTGTGGCATTGTGGGTCATCTTACATAGGCATAATACACTGTATGTAGCAGACTTGTACAAGGTATTGGGTGTAATAGACAAGTATGCAATATAGCACATTATCTTTCATTACAAACCAAAGATAGAACCATGAAGGATGACAGTAAACTAAAATGTATTAAGAAAACTAAAAAAATCAGAAAATTCCTATGAGAAATACAATCCACATTGTACATTAGGAGTAAAAGCTAGGAGAAGTTCCGGCAAATTAAACAAGATTCACTTGAAGAATGTGTCAGGTGCACAGTGTTATACAGGGGGAATTACAAACATAAGGAAGAAAATGGCAGGGGCACAGAGAATAGCATGGAAGCACTTCATGAACAGTATAATGAATATTGCAAATACCATATGGGAATCTTCTCTACTAGTTTGCAAATTAAATGCAGAACTTCATGGTTGAAATTGTTACTTTGATGAAGATATAAATAAAATATACAGAAGTGATATGATAACGGGTTATTTTTTTGTAATGTTAACCTAACTAGGTATTTGAAGAGACCAAAGGCGAGTGTAATTTTTTTAGCAGTTAGTTCACAAGCATTTACAGTGGGTATAGAAAAGAATCCCCCCCTCCCTCTTTTAAAATAATCACATTGTGTTGCCTTGCAACCTGAAATTAAGACAGACACAGTTTTTGTTTTATCCAGCTGTATGCAACTTATAACATCCCAGTAAAAAAAAAGTCTAAAACAGAATCACTGAGTTGGAAAAAGGATCACCCACTCCAAAAAATGACTTGTAAACTCAATAAAGTGTAGCAAAACCCCTTCTCAGTGGCACACAACGACATCCATTTGACTTTTAACTGTGATCAGCTGTGGTCATTAGCTCAGCATGGAAAGAGCTTTCCTGGAGCATTTCAGTCCCTGGTAGTGCAGCTGAAGCTAACAATCAACTATGGGTGGCAAGGCATTGTCACTGGGATATCTGGGATAAAGTTGTGGACAGGCACAAGTCAGAAGATGGATACAAAAAATGTCAAAGGCTTTATCAATGCCTAGAAGCACAATTAAGTCTATTATTAAAAAGTGGAATGTATTTGGTACAACACAGACCTTCCCTGGATCATGACATTGCTCCAAACTAGATGAAAGAGCCAGGGGGAAACTGATCAGAGAGGCTATCAAGAAGCCTACAGCAACTCCGAAGCAGTTGCAGGAATTTATGGCAAAGAGTGGTCATCGTGTGTATATGAAACAATATTACAAATTCTCCACAATGCGGCTTGTATGGGAGGATTGCAAGAAAAAAGCCACTCCTCAAGAAAGGCCACATTCAGTCACGACTTAGCTTTGCCAAAATGCACCTTGAAGATTCAGTGAACAGTGGTTGAAGGAGAAAAAGGTGAATGTCCTTGCATGGCCCAGTCAAAGCACAGAATTAAACCCCATTTTCGGAATGACTTGAAGACTGCAGTCCACAAACGGTCACCGTCACATTTACCTAAACTTGAGATGTTCTGCAAAGAAGAGTGGGCAAATATTGTAAAGTCTAGTTGTGCAAAGTTAGTAGAGATGTATCCCAACAGACTAAAGGCTGTAATTAAAGCAAAAGGTGGTTCAACCACATACTGACACAAGGGGGTGATCCTTTTCCAACTCGGTGATTCTGTTTTTGATTTCTTTTTTCTGACATGTTGGTCTTATATCTTTCACTTGTATGTTATAAGTTGCACTGAGTAAACACAGCTGAATAAAAAAAAAACAACGTCTGTCTTCAGTTCAGGCTGCAAAGCAACAAAATGTGATTTTAAAAGGGGTGATTCTTTTCTATACCCACTGTAAAGGCAACATACTGGCTACATGGTTAGCACCTTGCCCATTAGTATTGGAGCCTAGGGTTGATTCACACTTAGATTAATACTGTTACTATGAGCTTGGAATTCTTGCACCAGACAGGGTCCCTTGAAGCCTTACACATGTATCCTAACTGCATGCAGCAGAAGATGCATATGCACGGTTGCACTGTGTTTTTACTTTGGAAACATTTTGGGCTAGGTCAGATTCATTTAAGACAAGAGGAGAGAAAAATAACAGGCTCAAAGGCCACTATAGTGTGGTATTAAAAAGCACTTTATTTAAAGTGTTTTTTAACACAAATTGGTAAATCACTGACAGCCCCTCTATTAGCGCTAGGTATACCACACTGTTTAAGTGTTTATAAAAACGAGGCATGTAAATACCTTTTTAGAGCTATCTTCAGGTCAGTCTGGAAGTCTCCTCCTCCATAATTAATATTAAATCATCAATATACAGTGGGGACGGAAAGTATTCAGACCCCCTTAAATTTTTCACTCTTTGTTATCTTGCAGCCAATTGCTAAAATCATTTAAGTTCATTTTACAGCAGGAGGGGCCGACATCTCCCTCTGATGTCATCCAGGGAGGTCATGGCCACTCAGCACCTCCTGCAGTAGCCATGGAGACTGGCCAAGAGTCACGTGACCAGCCTGAAGATGGCTCTAAAAAGGTATTTACATGCATCGTTTTTATAAAAGACTTATACAGTGTGGTATGCCTATCTATATTAGAGGGGACAGTGACCATTTCTAATTTTTTATTTTTACTAATAGCAGCGAGGGAAGGGGGGTGGAGACAGAGACACAGACATGGAGCTGACAAGCAGGGAGGTGAGGGTGAGGGGGAGAGAGGAGAGCAGAGCAGGGCTGCGGATGACGAAGGGAAGTACGCTGACCATGGTGGTCAGGGCTCAGCAGCCCTGATTTTTGTGGTCAGCACAGAGAGGGGGACACAGGAAGTGGCAGGATCAGGCAGGTTTTTTACAGTTTAGAGAGGGGAAGATTACACATCACAAGCACTGTGCTGTTTAATGTGCTTTAGGGGAACAGGATCTCTATTATTTTTTTTTTAGGTTAACAAATGCTTTAAACATTGTAAGTTGCACTTTCAAGAGCAAGTAATAGACATAATCACAGGCTCAGCATTCAACCACGAGGGAAACTGACTGGTGACAGACAAAGAGGTGGTGTTGGGCACTGGGTGTCGCTGTATAAAAGCCAGGACTCATCTTTCCGATCAGAAAGAGATTGCAATGAAAGGGAACGTCCTCTTCTGCCTGGTACTGACATTACTCAAGGAGCATGCACAGTCAATTAATGCGTTTCCAGGCGTATCTGCCTATTCATCACCATGACTAGCTATTGGCTACCCACTCATAGGTAGGGGAAGAGTAACTTGCCAATACAGAGCTCCTATGAATACAAAAAATGGCAGGCATTGAGGTTCCATTCACATCTATTAAAACGCACCATAAACGTGCTGTAAATGCACTGTAAACGCACTGTAAACGCGCTCATGGCTTTCATAGTGCATTTATGGTGTCGTCTGCAAAGCATCATTTCCCATTTTAGCCTTGTACAAAATAAAGAAAAACAGGTAGGGTTGCCACCTCATCCCTTTAAACCCAAACACATATTAATTACACAGGTTTTGAGGCTAATTGAATGCAGGTAAGGCCACAGAACCTATGTAATTAATGTGTTTGGATTTAAAGGGATGAGATAGCAACCCTACTCACAGGGCATTTGAGAAATGTTGCCTTACACAACATGAATGCCTGTACAACACATCTAAAATGCCAGTTAATGCTTTTGGTGCTTAAACATGTCTAATGCCGCGTACATACGACCGCACGTACCGGCAGAAATACTGAAACGGAATCATTCCGTCGGACATTCCGATTGTGTGTGGGCTTCATCCGACTTTTTCTTTCTAAAATTCTGATGGACCTAGAAATAGAACATGTTTCAAATCTTTCCGACGGACTCAATTCCTATTGGGAAAACCGTTCGTCTGTATGCTAGTCCAACGGACCAAGAAGGACGCAAGGGCAGCTATTGGCTACTGGCTATTGAACTTCCCTTTTCTAGTCCCATCATACGTTATCGTGTTCTAAACGAACGGACTTTGGTGTGATCGTCTGTAGGCAAGTCCGTTTCAGCGGAACTCCGTCGAAACTCCGTCGGAAAGACTGTCAGAGTCTACTCTGACGGAAAGTCCGGTCGTGTGTATGCGGCATTAGGCTGCTTTGGAATTCAATGCCTGTTTGGGAAAGCCCCAATACTTTTCCATAAATCTCCAATTTGCTGGTGGATCAGGGCCAGCAGCAGCTGCAATGGATAACATGAGTTGCAACTGAGGCTGGTATTTTTGTGGCTAACTGCAGACATTGCCATAAACCAACCATCCAGAAATCACTGCAACACAAACATTTTAATGACCACAATTAATGTATTCCTAGCAAAAATATGCCAGAGAGTGAATCGGGAAAATAGAATGTGAATACGTAAACCATAAAAAAGAACATATCATATTTATTCCAATTCGGTTTGAAAAAAATACCGTTGAAAGTACTGATAGTTAGTTGAAATTAATTGGCCTCACCTAAAATCAATCCTACTATGTCTGAATAACTATGGTAGAGACCTCAGAATGTAAGATCCACTGGAGACATAGGCTGCCTTGAATAGTTCAATATTCCATGTAAACTGCTATAAATAATTAATGTTAATAATACTAAAATATTTGAATGGACAAATTTTAGCCATAAAAAAAATTCTAAAAATGCCTTTGATTTGTTACACAGATATAACTTTGAATGGCTAAGCTTTATAGTACACTTACCTGTGAGATTTGTAGGCTTTTACAAAAACAAATAAAGGTACACATGAGCAGAATAATTCCTAAAGTTCCAGTTGAGGTGTGCAGTTAACATCAGGTGCACATATATGCGATGCGGGAACCAGCGTGATTCCAGTGTGGGTTCCCCCATCACATGTCACCTGCCAGCGGTTCAAACTGGCATCTGCGAAACCGCTTGCAACTGCCAAATGGTGCAGGAAACTGATCGCATAGGTGTGAACACCCATGCGATCCGATTTCAGTGCAGACCAAAAAAAGGATCCTGCACCATTTTGGGGGGGAATGCAATTTGAGTTCAGCCATACAATCTGTATGACTAAATTTGCATCTCGCAGACATCGCATGTGATCTGCACAGCAGTACGGTGCGAATCACATTCAATGTCTAACATCGCACCAGTGTGAACCCAGCCTACATGTCTCATGATTGATTCTGGCAATGCATGCCCATTAATAGACAAAAAAAATATGAATGTGAGGACACTGGGTATTTTTGAAGGGTGTAATGTCAGGGGTTTCCTAAAAGTCTATCGTAACATGTGGGTGGTCTTTTCAGAGACACTTATAAAATTGGTGTACACTCTTGGTATATGGATTTCCAATGCCACGCACACACGATCGGATTTTCCGATAGGAAATGTTGGATGTGAGCTTGTTGTCGGACTTTCCGCCAACAAATGTTGCCTAGCATGTTCTCAAATTTTCCGCCAACAAATGTGTGTTGTCGGACTTTCTGATCCTGTGTACACGAGTCCAAAGTATAAACACGCATGCTCGGAAGCAGAAGCGCTCGGTCTTGTAAACTAGCGTTCATAATGGAGAATTATCATTTGTGAAGTGGCAAATTATGAAATCTCCAAACGCAGAGCACAATTCTCTTCTTCTTTAATGGGATAATAATGAAGCTGCTTTGCTGGTAATACTGATGGAATTATTGCAAACTAATTTTAAAAGACTTTTTTTCTAGTGATATCAAGAATAATATTATGTTTTTTCTTTTTTTTTTTTGTGCAAGCTACCACAACACCATTATCCCCTAGTTTTTAAGAACAAAGATACAACTATGTTGGTGTCTCTTGTCAATTTTACATTGTATTTTTTAAAATGTAACTGCCTACTCCCAAACGATCATTTGAAGTAAACACATAGCCAAGTATTATTCTCCACAATTTTTTTATTGTGCATTAAAATAAAAACATAAAAAAATTAGACATGCTATCTACCAATAGAAAATAACCAAAAAGTGCATTCTATGCATCCAAAAATATAGAAAATTTACCAAATCAAATCATTATTCAACCAAAAAAATTATGTCAAAGCAATAACTCCAAGGCCAATAATTAATAACACGTTATCTCCTCTGATTCCGCAACATGTCTGGTTGACAAACAGCCGTTCTGAAACTAACTGAATAGCATGAAATGAAAAGCGATAAATGAAAAACGTGAAAAGAAAAGTGCGAATCAACACTCACCAAACTTCTACTAACACAAAATTAGCTGAAGGAGACCAAAGGGTGGCGCTAAAGAGCTGAAAAACCACGTAGTACGTCTAGTACATCACTAAGTTCATACTTGTTGGCCAACATTTGTGTGAACGTGTGTGTGCAAGACAAGTTTGAGCCAACACCCTTCGGACAAAATTCCACGGTTTTGTTGTCGGAAAGTCCGATCGTGTGTACGAGGCTTAAGAGCTTCCAGGAACATGGCAGTCTCTCTGCTGAAAACAAAGAAATTGGGGTTGATTTGCTAAAACTGGAGCACATGGAATCTGGTGCAGCTGTGCATAGTAACCAATCAGCTTCTAGGTTTTATTGTTAAAGCTTAACTGAGCAAGCTGAAGCTAGAAGCTGATTGGCTATCATGCACAGCTGCACCAGACTCTGTGTGCTCCAGCTTTAGTAAACCTCCCCCACTGCCTTGAGAACTGCTGTCGATCCTTACCTTGAAGGAGAAGCATGGGAGGAGATTTACTAAAACTGGATCACTTAGAATCTGGTGCAGCTGTGCATGGTAGCCAATCAGCTTCTAAATTCAGCTCATTCAATTTGGCTTTGACAATAAAACCTGGAAGCTGATTGGTTTCTATGCACAGCTGCATCAGATTTTACATACTCAAATTTTAGTAAATCTCCCCCACAGTCTTCAGCTGGCACTTCCCCTCCAATTGACTTTACATGTCAGCGTCATCACGTCCCATATCAGCTGCATAAGTTGCTATACTATACCTATACTTACATTCTTGTTATTAATATCTAGGACTCCAGCACTTTTACTACATCAGCAGCTAATTTTACAACACTACTGTATATAAATTTAAAATAAATGATAGTAACTGGCAAACAATGCTACTGGATTTTATTGTATATGAATACATAAAATAACTAGATAAAAAATCAGACCAATAGCGACACAGAAAGCAAAAAAAACAAAACCAACACATTCTTTCTTCCCATGCTATCTCAAACTAAAAATGAAACAGCTTTGGCTGGAGCTCGACATCTTCTGTTACATTCCAACTTACATCATGCTGTTTTCAAGCAATACAAATGTGCCAAAACTAAATCTTTGTAAAGTATACATATATCAAAATACATTGTAACGTTAACTACTTATTTCAATGATAAAAGTGTATAAAATTAGCCAGGGGCCCGTTTGTATTGCTATCAACAGCTTTTTCTCTTTTTACTCCATCACTGGCAATAAGTCCACTCCAAAAGATATAAAATAACTGACAGTGACTTACAATTCTGCTTTATTTCTTGTGTGGGAGGGATGGCAACGATCAGTGAAGGATTTTAGCTGAATGAAGGGAGCAGATTATTGAGCTGCCCATCTAACTCCATGCACAATAAATGCAAACACTGCACAGAACTTAGTTATGTTAGTACTGTATGTACGTTCTTCATCATATGAAACTTTTATATGAAAAAACAACAAAAACTGGAGACCAAGCTCATCTAGAGGAAAGTCCTATGGGGCAGGTCTCGGTGAGGTGGGTAGTAGCCCACGTCATTGAATACTAGACCTGTTAGTATAAACTTAGAAAAGAACCATTTCCTGTGTGTGGACCAAAGGCCACCGGGTGGCGATCCTCTGAATACAAAAGCATATATATTTAAAAAAGATAGGGACAAAGGTCCCAAAAGGTATTCTTCAGAAAGGATACAGAAAGTGTAAAGGACTAAATTAACTTTATTTAATTGTACAATAACAAATAAATACTTGCAAAATACTTGTCTAAAATAATGAAAAAGATCCCAAATCCCTCCTCCAAACACATTTAATTTAAAATTAAGACAAGAAGGTCTTAATGGAACACCGGTGTTCATAACAAATCCAGCCATACACATCAGTCACCCATCTCACACACACAGTTCAATCTGATTGTTGTATATTCACCGCAGGTTGGCCTGGTAACTCAATAGAGACAAAAGTCACTGTAATATAGATGAGATTAGCCAGCGGTGATTATGTATAGAGAGTTTGTGTGTTCCGCTCAGCATATAACTTCCACTCAAACTTGTAAAGCAGCAATGCATATGGATTTCAAAATCGCACAGATTGAAAAGCGCAAAACTCTCTATACAAAATCACCGCTGGCTAATCTCATCTATATTACAGTGACTTTTGTCTCTATTGAGTTACCAGGCCAACCTGCGGTGATTATACAACAATCAGATTGAACCGTGTGTGTGATGGGTGACTGATGTGTATGGCTGGATTTATGGACACCGGAGTTCTATTAAGACCTTCTTGTCTTAATTTTAATTAAATGTGTTTGGGGGAGGGATTTGGGATCTTTTTCATTATTTTAGACAAGTATTTTTGCAAGTATTTATTTGTTTTTGTTCAATATGAAACTTTTACCCTTTAAAATATATGTATACCTAAATACTAAAATCTCATATAGGTGATAACATGTTAACGTAATTTCAAAAGTCATTTTCAACTTGCGGCTTTTTTTTAAATAAAAACAACAATAGTAAAAATAATAATAATAATAATAATAATAAAGGAAATGTTATCATGAGGGTATTTCCTATTATAGCGTGACAATGCTATGTCCCTGTTTCCCAGTTGTACTTCTGTGTTGTAATGCTCAACAAAAATGACCTGTGCCGCTCAAGGCTCCACCAGGTCCATTCGCATGACAAACCACTAGGAGTGCCGACAGGGACAGAGCTAGTCTCAGCTCAAAACATCCAGTAGGGAAAGGAAGTACTAAAAGGCGCACATCAGAGCAAAACCCTGTGAGGAAGTGTATGACAGCCTCAGCCCAAGCTCCAACCAGGCCATGTCCCCAATGCATTTCACCAGAGCTTAATCATAGGAATCTCCATAGTTAGGCTCCGGGGCGGAATGAAACGCATTGGGAGCATGACCTGGTTGGAGCCCAAGCTGAGGCTGCCATACATTTCCTCACAAGGTTTTGCTGTAATGTACAACTTTTAGGACTTCTTTTCCCTAATGTGTTGTGATCCTGTCACACGGGTTTCTGATTGATGCTACAATTGGCCATTCCAACACACATTACACAAGCATGATCCACTGCTGTCACCATCTTACCATGTAGCGATCACTGGAGTGCATGCATGTAGACAGTTAGTCTACGCAAAAAGGCTGCAGGAAATCAGCAGAACAAAGGATGAAAAAGGTGAAACCAAGTTTATTTAAAAAATTGCAGTTTTCTATGGTGCAATACCAAACTAAATGTCAATCAGCTAGGGTTTACATCTACTTTAAGACGGAGTTATAGGATTAATCTGCATGCATAGTTAAAAAATAATTACATTTATAGCAATATCTTATTGGTTACTGCTATGGGTTCCACGCCATTTCCAGCCACTCTTACATTTTTATTTATTGTCTTTTTCCTGTTGAATATTATATGGCAAAAAAAAAAATAGAATTTTGCGTTACTAAAGCAGAGTATTGGAAAAGAACAATTTGAAGACTGTGACACAGACAAGGGAGATAATGTTGCAATTCCATTCTTTGTTGGCAAGTTTAATAGATCTATTTTCTTTCTGCTCTCTGGACTAAAACAGTTTATATGTGACATGTCCATCATTCAGAGAGAGGGTAAAAGATCACATGATGGGGCCAAGGTCTGACAGGAACAAGAAAGAGAGGGATATCTTGATGTCTTGTGTGAGCTGTTGAGATCAGAGTGAACATGCCAACTCTTTGAAGCATTATAAACAGAATATACATCAGTCGGACTGTCCAGAGTAAGTCATCTGGCTGGCTGTCACATCAACCCTTTATATGTGATTAAAATATTACCTACATTCTCTATAAAATATATGCATGTGCATATATGCATGTAAATGTATAGAGAATAGCAAATAATTGATGATAGATAGATAGAAGATAGATAGATAGATAGATAGATAGATAGATAGATAGATAGATAGATAGATAGATAGATAGATAGATAGATAGATAGATAGATAGATAGATAGATAGATATTATATACTGCACATGCCAATTTCTCTGAAATAATTAAAGTTCCAGCTTTAGAAAGGCTTTTACTCTTGTCAATACAAATGTAATTAAATTGCTGTCTTTCCCACCATTAACATTATCTCTGCATTTACCAAGGATAACTGGCCTGATTTTTAGAAACTGATGTCATGGATATCAAGGGCCATGTTCACTAAACAGCTGTTAAAGAAAGCACTACAATGATTAATGTAAAAACAAATACACTGGGGAATAATATGAACATTTTGTTACAATTTTGTGATTTTCATTATTAAAAAAATTGAGATACTTTTGGACATTTGTCTATCTTCTAATATTATGTAAGCGTTATCTTGGACAACAAAGCCACTGTTTAATGCTTACATCTGCACTAGGGGCCAAAGATGCATGTTCATATTTTCTATAGGGCACAGGCTTAGTTTTAGGTCCAAAGGCTGCACATTTCAGGGCACAAGATTGGAAATGGCCCCAAAGGCTGAAAATGTCAGGGCACAGGCTTGGTTTTGGGTCAAAAGACTGACATTTTTAGTGCACAGGCTTGGTTTGGGATCCAAAGGCTGAGTATTTTAGAACACAGGTTTGGTAATGGGTCTGGAAGTTGAAAATGCCAGGGCACGGGTTTGGTAATGGGTCAAAAGACTAAATATTCCAGGGTGCAGGTTGGGTTATCAGTCAAAGGGCTGTCTTTACCCGTTCAGTAAGTGAATCAGTTTGTCTAAATGACTATGAATATTCACAACTAATTTAATCAAGTTATATTAAATTTCTTTTTGGGTGAATAGATCACTACCATTGATGCTTTGGTTCTGTGTAGACTGGCAACATTTACACTACATTTACTGAGATAGTCAATAGAATTGCAGCAACAAAAAATGCCTTTACAGCTACTGTGCTTCATAGCAACTGAAGAACAATAACAGGAAATTAACTTCATGGTTACAGTGAAACAGTAAAGTATAAAACAACTCTCTGGAATAAAGTGTCTAGTGTGCAAAAACATTCAAACTTTGGGTTAAAACTGACAGAATGCCAAAATACATCAAGAAATAATAGAACCCATTAGAGGTGCCAAACAAATCTTGCTGCTCTCTGAAAAATAGTAAAGTATACCATGGTTATTGGCAAATGCAATACAGCAAAAAGTATACAGCTTGGGGATAATTACAGAACAGCGTGGTGTAGTATTTCTAAGGACATGCAACCAGCTTAATCATATCTATAGTGCAGGCTGACTGATGGATTCTAGAGTACAGATTTTTATGCTAGATTTGTTTGTATTGTTGAACATATTTGTGGACACTGTCTGAACATTTTTTATTTTTATTTGCACTTGGTGGATTATTAGTTAAATCATTGGTTATATATGTCACACTGACCTGTTCCATGCTCCATTGCTGGGTCTTTCACTCTGTGTAGTGTTCAAGCAATGTGTCCACATGGTAGTAACTGGACCCCCCTGTGTTCTCTTCATGTGTTTTCTCATGCCTCTAGTGGTTGCCAGCATTTTCAGTGTCTTAAGTGTATCTCAGCTTGCTTCCAGCGTGCCCAGCCTGTTTCCAACCTTTTGCTCCCACAAGAAGGTATAGTACAGGGATTTTTCAGGTACTATAACACTGACATCAACACTGACAGGCAGTATAAACTGTTAAAACTGTTACAGAATTGAATGAGTTGCATATATTAAAATATTTAAAATTATTATTATTTATTATTATACATGATTTATACAGTATAGCGCCAACAGTTTATGTAGTGCTTTACAATTTGAGGGTAGAAGGTACAAATACAATACACTTTAATACAGTAGGAATCAGAGGGACCTGCTCCTTAGAGCTTACAATCTAAGAGGGAAGGTCAAGAGATAAAAGAGGTAATAACTGTGGGCGATGTGCTGATTGAGAAGATAAATGTACAGTTGTTAGGTGGGGGCCAGATAGGCTTTTCTGAAGAGATGAGTATTCAGGGATCATATGAAAGTGGATAAAGTAGGAGAAAATCGGACAGATTGGGGTAGAGCATTCCAGAGGATGGGATGGGGCTCTGGAGAAGTCCTGAATGTGAGCATGGGATGAGGTGACAAGGGAGTTTGAGAGCAGGAGGTCTTGGGAGGAGCGAAGAGAACAATTAGGTTGGTATTTTGAGACTAGGTTAGTGATGTCAAATAAAAACAATGTACAAATTCAATATGGTCTAATTGTCCTCATTTCAAAGTGGTTAAGTTGTTGAACAGTCCCAACATGTTTGGTCCAGTTAAGCTTCTTCAGAGAGAAGCAACCGCTGATGTTCTTGAAACTGAGTAGAAAAATCAATAAATGTCACATAACCTAAACAGTGAATCGCTCATTTACACCTGAAGAAGTGGCCATATCACACTTACCAAACCAATCATCAATCTTCATTTTGGTAAATTATTATTGGCACTATATTGAATATAGGTGAAAACCTCAGATTATTGCCAAATAATGGGGTTATCTAGTGACTGCAGGAGGCACAAAGATACCGCGCTATAAAGAAAAAAACAAAAACAGGGAAACCGTTTTCTTTTAGAAATGACATTAACAATGCTCCCAGTGTATCCCAGCTTGCTTTCAGCCTTTTATTTCCAGTGTGTTTCAGCCTTTTGCTCCCAGTTTATCCCAGCCTGTTTCCAGCCTTGTGCATTTAGTGTTTCCCAGCCTGATTTCAGCCTTGTGTTTTCAGTTTTTCCCAACCTGCTTCCAGCTTTGAAGTCCCAGTGTGTCCCAGCCTGCTCCCACCCTTGTGTTTTAGGTGTCTTCAAGTCTGCTTCCAGGCTTCTCCAATCATTGTGTCCCAGCCTGATTCCAGCCTTGTGTTTTCAGTTTGTCCCAGTCTGCTTCAAGCCTTGGGTTCCCAGTGTGTCCAACCTGCTTCCAGCCTTGTGTTTTTATGTGTTTCCCAGCCTGCTTCCAACCTTGTATTTCCAGTGCTTCCCAGCTTGATTTCAGCCTCCTGTTCCCAGTGTGTCCCAGCCTGTTTCCAGCTTTGAGTTCCCTGTGTGCCCCAGCTTCCTTCCAGCCTTGTGTTCCCAATTTAGGTAGAAAAACCTGTGATTAATCAAGATATAACTGACATGGGTACTGGTATTTGGTAGGGCGTGTCGCCTTTGCAGGCTTTAGCTATGCAGTAATTAAATGCTGCCACTGAGGCAGAGATGGTAAGGGAGAATAGCGATTTGTTAACTTTTTGATGGGGGTTGCTTAGAAGCCAGCCAGACAGGTCATGGCCTGGGATTTGGTTGGATTCCATATAGTAGTCTCTAAAGCTTATGTACCCTGCACCCCCTACTGAGCTGTGTTTTGTTAGGTTGGACCTGGAGCTCCTGGCTTTGGATTTTTTCCATATACATTTTCCTAGTACGCTTTGTAAAGATGCAAAGAAATATGATGGTACAGGAATGGGGAGGGATCTAAAAGTATAGAGGAGGTGTGGTAATTTAAGCATTTTGAAAGCAGCAAGCCTGCCGGACCATGTAAAGTGAAATTTTGAGAGATTTTTGAGTTCCTTAGGGAGGTTGTTCAGGAAGGGGGATATAATTAGCTTGAAATAGGGAGGATACTTTTTTGGTTAGATTGATTCCTAAGTAGGATATTGAGTTTTCAGCCCATATGTATGGGTATTGCTTACTCAGAGAGGACTGTTGTTCAGGCGAAATTCCCATGGGGAGTATGAATGACTTAGAGGCATTAACCTTATAGTAGGATACTTGGCTAAAAGTTTCAAGGGTATTCCTTACCAAAGCCAGGGAGGTTATTGGGTTAGAAAGTATGAGAATTACATCATCAGCAAATAAATGTATTTTGTGTTCTTGTGATCCAACTGTTAGTCCTTTAATTTCCTGCATAGTTTTAACTTTTTTCCGCTAGTGGTTCCATCATTGAGTTAAATATCAGGGGTGAGAGGGGGCATCCTTGTCTTGTCTCATTTGTGATGCTAAAGGGTGTAGATAATATAGAGGAACAGTAAACTTGGGCTTAAGGACAAGAATATAGTGCTAATATTGCCAATAGGATGTGGCCCTGAAATTCAAATTTCCTCAGTGTCTGGTCTAGGTAACCCCAATGGACTCTGTCGAATGCCTTCTCTGCATCTAAGGATAGAAGCAGAGAAGGCACTCCCAGGGATTCGGCATGATGGATAATGTTTATCATCCTTCGGGTGGCGTCAGAAGTATGAAGTCCTTTTGTAAATCCTGATTGGTCGGGGTGGATCAGGTTTGGTAGTAGATGAAATAATCTGATAGCTAGCTAGTACCTTAGCATACAATTTAGTGTCATGGTTAAGAAGTGAAATTGGGCAGAAGTTTTGGGGGGTATTAGGACATTTACCTGGCTTCGGCAAGATGATAACCAATGCTTTCAACATTTCCTCAGGGAACAAGGCAGAGGAGGCAGCGGCATTGACCATGAGAGCTATGTGCTCAGTAAGTGGATCTTTGAACTGTTTATAATATTCCCCTACAAAAATGTTGGGTCCGGGGGCTTTATTGTTAGGTACTAAATCAATGGCTTTCCCTATCTCTATGGTTGTGAATGGAGCATTGAGGGTATCTATTTGGGCATCGGTTAGTTTTGGAAGTTGAACAGAGTCCAGAAATGCCTGAATTGAGGCGCCATCTGGTTGGGTTGTAGATTTATCATGTTTCAGGATATAAAGATTGTTGTAAAATACACTAAATGTGTTTGCGATAGCTTGAGGGTCGGTTAATTTTTGTTTAGAGGTAGGATGATAGAGGAAAGGTATATGCGTTTTTGTTTAGAGGTAGGATGATAGAAGACAGGTATATGAGTTTTAGTTTGGTGTCCTTTGATTTGATGAGCCAGTAGTTTCTCTGGTTTATTGCTGCATGCATATAGTTGCATTTTAAAGAGCTTTTGGGTCTTATCAAAGTTTTCCAAAAGGAGTGAACGGAGTTAAAGCCGTCGTTTAATAATTTTGGATTTTAGTTCTGTAGAGGGGCTGTAGAGAAAGTCTGTGGTCTGAATTTGATCTAAGATTTTGTCAACGCGTTGCCTCCTTAGCCTTTTGTCCCGGGCTTCCATTTCTATGAATAGGCCTCGTACAAAAGCTTTGTGTGTGGCCCATACCATTTGGACTGCAGGATTCGGGTATTCAGTTTCCAAAGAAAGGCTGAAGATGTTTTAGGGTTTTCTTTGATGGTGATGCATATTGGGGAATGGTCCAACCAGGAGATAGGAAGTATGAATGAGGATGAGACTTTTTGTAAGGTCCACTGGTCCAGTAGAAAAAGGTCAATGCGGAAGTATGAGTTATGGCAAGATGAAAAAAACTTGTAATCACGCTCTTCCGCGTGCTGGCATCTCCATACATCGTACAGGCGCAGGTTAGATATCAATGTTTAAAACTTGTTTTGTTTCGGTTAGGGAGAGATGTTGAGTCAATGTGGGGGCCTGGGGTTATGTTGAAGTCACTGCACCACAGAACTGCACCTTGCTGAACAGCAAGAACTTTATTGTGTAATTTGCGGATGAATCTCAGTTGGTGGACATTAAGAGCATAAACTGATACAATGGTGTATTGGGAGTTGTTGATGGTACCTACCACTATAAGGTAACGTCCTTCTGGATCCTTAACACAGATGTGCAGTTAAAATGAGATAGAGTTCTCGATGGCTATTAAAATGCCTTTCTTTTTGTTCAGGGCGTTAGCCGTAAAAATGTTATCAAAGTACTGTTAGCACATGGAGGGGGATTGGAGGCACAGAAATTAGTTTCTCGAACACATATGGATTTGGATTGTGATGCTAACTTCCAGAGGGACGATCTCTTAGCAGGTTGGTTGAGACCATTAGCATTGATTGACAGGACCTTGATGGTCATGTGGAAGTAGTAGCGGTAGCAGATATGAAGATGAGAATGTGTAGTATATTGTTGTTCTTGGTAATTGCGCAGACAGAATACCCCAGGTCACTGTGGCGCAGAGGTGAGGGTATATATCTTGAGCAAGTGATGTTCTTTAGGTGAAGAAAGGTCAGGTGGTAACACATAGCAACCTGATACATTTGTTATAGTAAGCTGGCAGAACAAGGGGAAAACTAAAGAAAAAGGAAAACAAAACTCCCTCTAGGTCAACACCTAGATATCGCTTCCTGAGGATAGGCACAACCGGTGCCAAGGAATGCGAGGTTGGGGGTAAAGAGTTCAGAAAACCGAGTGTGAGCAAGCAACATGTCGGTCTGCCTTTGTGCGGACATTCCTGTGCCTGCTAATTGGTTTGATGGGTTCTGTTTGATCTTTGTGGTAATGGGTGAGATTGCTGGTACCTTTTGGTACTCTGATCCATGGGAGTTGCATCAGTTGTAGCAGGAATAACGCCCCAATCCTGCAGGAGATGTATCTCATTTTGAACTGAGGACACTGTGTGCTTTGATCCAATATATGTGATGGGGATTTTAGCTGGAGCTATCCATTGGTACTGGATGTGGTTGTTACGCAGTGACTTGGTGATGGTGTTGAGTTGTCTGCGGCACCTCAGTGTTTGCTGGGATAGATCCGCAAAAAATTGCAGTTGGCCTTATGGGTCAGGTAGGGTGCCTAACGCTCTTGTTTTCTGCATAAATTGCTCTTTATCATGAAAAAAATGAATTCTAAGAAACATGCCTCTAGGCACCGTGTCAGAGAGAAGCGTAGGTTTAGGCAATCTGTGAATATGGTCAATGACCAGCTCTATGTTTTATATTTCAGGCAGTATAGCTTTAATTAGGCCACGGGCGTATGAGGATAGGTCAGGGGACTGTACCAGTTATGAGATTCCATGGATTTTGATGTTGTTACAACAAGACCTATCCTCAATATCCGCTATTTTATGTTTTATCCACTTAGTATCATGAGCCTGATCCTCTTGCGTATCAATGATGTCATTCACAGTGTTAGTAAAATCTCCTATGTTAGCTTCAATGTGGGAGACTATTTTCCAGCACATCTATGCTGTGGCCAAATCTATGCATGAGAAAGCATGTCAGCTTGTAAAGAGCTTATTATGCCGCGTACACACGAGCGGACTTTACAGCAGACTTTGTCCCGTGGACTTTTCTACTGACTTTACGATGGACTTTCCAAATGAACGGACTTTCCTACACACGATCAACCAAAGTCCAACGGATTCATACGTGATGACGTACGACCGGACTAAAACAAGGAAGTTCATATAGCCAATAGCTGCCCTAGCGTTGTTTTTTGTCCGTCAGACTAGCATACAGACGAGTGGACTTTTCGACCGGACTCGAGTCCGTCGAAAAGATTTGAAACATGTTTAATTTCTAGGTCCATCGAACTTTTGGGGAAAAAAAGTCTGCTGGAGCCCACACATGATCGAATTGTCCGACGGACTCCGGTCCGCCGAACCAAGTATGCCGTAAAGTCCGGTCGTGTGTACGCAGCATTAGGGACATTAAAGACGATGTAAACCCTGATGAGTTCTACTTCCTCTTTTTTCCCCTGTAAAGTAAAAGCATAATGGGCTAGTATGCATCGCATACTAGCCCATTATGTTGCACTTACCTGCAAACGAAGCCCCTGATGTCCCCTCTGGTGGCTGCATCCATCTTCACCCCTCTTCCTTCCGGGGCTGTGGACTCCGGCTCTGTGACTAGCCAGAGTCACGTGACATCACTCTATGCATCTGTGCACAGGAGCCGATGGTCACAACACGGGTCCTTTAGAAATGGCACTTCAGTGTGCATGCGCTGATGACGTAAATTTCGGTAAATGTATGTGGTAAATATATCCTAAACCGTGCAGGTTTAGGAGATATTTCCAGTACCTACAGGTAAGCCTTATTATAGGCTTACTTGTAGGGAAAAGTGGTGTGTAAGGGTTTACAACCACTTTAACATGTCCTTCAGCGTGGTGTCCATCACTGGTTGTCCCACAGTGGGGAAGGCAAGTGGGTGCATCTGTTATTGTTCCCGCTGCGGCGCCATCTGGGTTGTGCCTCGTGGCCGGCTGGAACATATGTGCTGTCAGCTTGTGGGGAAACCGATCGTGCTTCCTCTTGAGTGACATGGCCACTCGGGTGTTGCAGAGGTGACAGACGGGCTCTGGTATCTGGTATGAGACAGCAGGAAGCAGGCAGACGCTCGGAATGACGGGCCTGTGTGAGGATCTCTTCTTTTATGTGGCCATCTTGCCATCTTGCTCACAAGCCGGTCAGGCCCCCCCTCAGCTTTGTGTTTTAAGTGTTCCAGGCTTCTTTCAGTCTTGAGTTTCCCTCTCTGTATTCTGCTGTTCTCTGTGTACTTCTACCTGTATTCCATCTTCCTTCACCTCTGTGTCTCTACTTGCACTTCAGTTTGCTACTTGCTTCTCAGTGTGTTTCCTCTGTGAGTTCCAGCTAGCCTTGTTGTCTCCTCAGTGTATTCCTGTGCTATCTTACACAGTAAAAATCTCTCCTGCGCTCAGGTGTCCATGAACCGAACGTGTGGTGCGACCACCTAAAAAGGTAATGCCTAATGTCTTGCAGCCCTCCTTTGAACAATGGGTATTCAAGCTAGAAAAAAACAGAAAAGAAGGAGGGCGCACCAACCTAGTGCATTACCACTGATAAACTTTAATGCAGCATAAAAACAGCAAAAATTATACTCACAAACGAGCTATTGCCCGCTTAGGCTCTGAAGAGCCATTTGCACCGGTTTGACCCTCTTGGCAATAGGTCCTGGTGTGTCGATTCACAGAAACAGCGCTGTTGCGCCCTTTTCAAAGCTGGTTTTGTAAGCTCGTTTGCGAGTATAATTTTTGCTGTTTTTATGCTGCATTAAAGTTTATCAGTGGTAATGCACTAGGTTGGTGCGCCCTCCTTCTTTTCTGTTTTTTTCCTGTGCTATCTTGCCATTTCCCTGTGTACCCTGCTGCCCTGTGAGTCCAGTGCCCCAGTGCTGCAAGGAAATTTTCACCTGCTCTCAGCTGTGACCTGCTTGGGTGAGTCAGAGGACTGCAACTGGCTATTGTCTGCAGTGTAACATCCCTAATTCTGGGAGCTCTGGTGAAGACTAGGTGGTATCTTTAGACTCTGTGCCTCAGCCCTTTACAGAGTTCTCACCACAACTAAGTGAGCAGGCAAGCCAAACACACGTATCTGCTCTGTGGTTTTCACCACCATCTTCCCTGCCCCCTCAACCAGTCCTGGTCAACCACTTTGCCCCTGTTGGGAGTGGATTTTTAAGTCATGAGAATGTATTTGTTGTTTTGATTGTATTTAAAATTACATTTATTTATTTTAGAGAATATATAATAAGTTCAATGTACTAAGTTCTAAAATTCTGTTAGTTTTTAAAAAATGAGCAATGTAGCTATAGGTTGAGAATAGGGGATAGGAGTGCAGAATACACACTTTTTATTATTAGTTGCTTGAAGCTGTAGCTTAAAGTTCTAATCAGATATTTCCTTCTTTTTTCTGTCATAGTGGTATACAACCCCCAGCCTTGTTCTGGACATAATCTCCCAAGTGAGTGCAAATTCTTTCTTGATCTCCTTACTACTGGATACTACATTAATCTTATTTCCCACTATAAAATCAGGGCTATTTTCTGCAACTTGCACTTTCCTACAAGTGTTCTCTTCACCAGTTTTCATCTTTCCTATTAGTCTCTTTGGTTAGTTATCATGTCCTTCTCACCCCAAAGGCAGATATTCAGCAGTACAAAATTATTTCTCCCAAACAGCTGAGTGTTTTCTAATTCCAGCCTTCTCCTCTAGGCTGGATTGCAGATCATTCAGCATCCTTTTGTAGGCCAGAGTGAACAACTTCTCATTTTGTTTTTAAATCTTCCATTTCCCCAGATTCCCATAAAACTGATTTTCAACTGTTACTAAAACATAAGGTCTTTTTTTCTGGCCCTGGACATTTTACATTAACCTTCTCCCCTTTGTGATTCCTTAAAGGCATTTTTATCTATTTCTCACTGTCTCATGTCAGGCATTGCGCTTCCCTTAGGAAAATCTGAGTTGTGTTCAACAGAAATCATCAAAGGTAATTAATTTTGTAGAAAAAAAAACATCCACTTTTTACATTTTTTTTATATTGCTTTGTTTCTTGCTGTGTTTGTTTTCTTGCTTTTGCTCCAGGGAACTGTTTCTAATAAAAAGAACAAATCTGGGAATCAAGGCTGAAATTTATCATTAGCCCTTTGCTTTTCTTTTATTGACTCCTAACTGGTACTTCTAATATTCTGTTTTGAGATGCAGACATGACGATATGGATGCAAATATAAATGAAGAAGTGAGTACATTTTGCCATCAAGATGAATTAATACACAAAAATATTTATGTAGGATCTTCATTAAACTGCTGTTAAAGTTATACATGTTACAGAACTGAAAAAAGCTGTAAGAGCAGGGAATCAATATGGCTCTCTTGGCGAAAAGCTAAAACAATTGGAATATACAGTATATGTGAAAGCCGTACTACAAGCCAAAAGATTTGTAATTTTGTCTATCAAGTTATAAGGTATAAATAGCTCTACAGACAGCAGAACAAGGTTGATTAGCAGATTTTTCTCACTTGCAGGTAAAGTAGAACTAAATGCAAAACTTTTTTTTCTTTTCATTTTGGATAGGGCAAGAGAGGGTATAACGCCTGTCAGTTTTGTTTTGTCATCTGTGTCCCATTGGGTACTGGGGAGATTTCCCTCCACTTCCTGTCATAGCCAAACAGGAAGTGAGAGGAAATCCCTGCAAATTAAGGGAGTCCGTTGCCCCCCCAGGTCACCAGGACTAATGTCCCCTTTGGAAGATTTCCCCTCTATTCCTTTCTGGGGACAACCCAAAATGTGCGATTTTCTTGTACTTTCCCTTTAATGATAATGGTAAACAGGACAAAGAGAGAGGGTGAATCTCCCTAACGGGGGCACAGACAGCAACAAAAAGCCAGTAGCTGTTCTAATCCCTCCCACTCTGTCAAAACTAAAACAAAAAGTTTTGCCTTTTTTGCGACTCAAGTCATATTGTAACAATATGTTAATAAAAATTATCTTTCCTTTTTTAATCTGCAGCTCTATAATTTTCTGTGAAACACAACGCAATATGGCTACCTGGAGGTCTTCTGTACACATTCTGTGTACAGAACACCCCCCAGAAACATAATTTCCTGCTTGTGAGATTGGCTCACTGATAGAGATGAGCCCGCGGTTGGAGTCGAACCTAAGTTCGTCTCGAACAACGGATGTTTGTTTGTTCTAAAACGAACCAAACGTATGGGGTGTTTGTGGTAAATCTGAGCACCGCAAAATGCCCCATAATGCACTGCGAGATCGTAGTGCACTGCTATATGATGATTGCCAATGCATGCACCTGACCTGCATACTTTGGCCAATCAAAGCACGCTCTGCTGAGAGAGCCATAATTGGCCAATCATGGCTCAGGGGGACTAAGTCCACGCCCCACACTATATAAGGCTGCTTACATAGCGGTCATGTATAGTGTGTGGATGGAGATAGATTGAGCTAGATTAGGCAGGCAGGTTAGTTAGTGTCAGTGTATTTGATATATATATATATTTTCAGTGTAGGCTATATACTGTATGCAGTGTATACTCTATATTCAGTTAATACAGGCAGTGTAGTTTATATAACACAGTGTAGTGAAGTGGTTAAGGTAAACCCTGCGCCAAAATTTTTAAAAATGGCGTTTATAAATAAAATTTTAAAAAATGGCCTGATGTCCATCCATTTTCAATCACGGTCCCGAGAAAAAAACAAAGGAAAAACTCTGCCTTCATGGAAGGCATCCCGCCGACTGCAGTCTTTTCGTGATGACAGCTGTTATATAACTGGGTGACCTGTCCCTTCTGATGTCATGTGACATCAGTGGGGATGAGGTCACCGGGTGGCCCCGTCCTTGGCTATATAACAGCTGTCAAAGCAAAAAGACGGCAGTCAGCGGGACACCTTCCACAGAGGTGGAGTTTTTCAGTTTTTTTTTTCTTTTCTCGGGACTGTCAGCGCTGTGATTAATGATGGATTTACATCACGGGACGCTTTTTTTTAAATAAAGGAATAGTCAAAATTGACTGTCTCCTGTCGTTTTTACTTTTTTGACACTTTTTTAGTGAATGGGTAGGGGTACAATGTACCCGATACCCATTCACATGGGGTGGGTGGGATCAGGGGGGTCCGTTGCTAAAGGGGGCTTCCAGATTCTGATAAGCCCCCCGCCCGCAGAACCTCAAAAACCACTGGGCAAGGGTTGTGAGGATGGGGACAAGGTGCTTTGGGGGGGACCCCAAAGCACCCTCCCCATGTTGAAGGTATATGGCCTGGTATGTTTCAGGAGGGGGGCGCTCTCTCGTCATTCCCCCTTTTCTTGCAGCCTGCCAGGTTGCATGCTCGGATAAGGACCTGATATGGATTTTGGGAGGGGACCCCATGCCATTTTTTTTTTTTACATTTTGGCTTGGAGTTCCCCTTAATATCCATACCAGACCCGAAGGGCCTGGTAATGGACTGGGGGGGGCACATGTCGTTTTTGTCAATTGTCATTTTTCTGCGGTACTGTTATAAACGGGGGAAAGATGCGCTACTTTACAGGCATACTAAAGGGACCCACCCCCAGGCAAGATATTTAAAGGAATTCTTCATTGTCATTGTTTCACTGTAAGCATTATTAAAATCACTGCTCGGGAAAAAAATTCAGTTTTAAAAAAAAATTTGCATTGATACATGTCCACTGTAGCAGTACCTGGGTCCCCATACACTTTTTATGGCAATAAATTGCATATAAGCCTTTAAAATTAACACTTTTGATTTGCCACGTTAGTGTCCCATAGACTTTAACGGTGTTCACATGTTCGCACAAATTTTTTGTCTGTTCGCATGTTCTGGTGCGAACCGGGGGGGGGGGGGTTTGGCTCATCACTAATTTTCCTCGAAGCTTGCACTAAGATACATGTCAGATATCAGGCATCTCCTGCAACAAACAATGATGAGATACAGCAATAGGAAGTCATGTCTAAGGCTGGGTTCGCACTGGTACGACATATGCTCCAACTTTGGGAGCACATGTCTCATGGCGTGTATAAATGAATGGTTCCCTAGAGGCGTCTTAACTGGTCCAACACAAGTCGGTCCCACTTTGAAAAAGGTTTCTGCACTACTTTGGTCCGACTTTGGTCCTACTTCAGCCCATTGAATATCATTAAAGTCGGATCATCATCTTAACTGATCGACTTTGGCATGTGACTTGTGCTCTGAGGATTTTGAAGGGGAACTCCACACCAAAAATTTTTTAAAAATGGCGTAGGGTTCCCCCCAAGACCATACCAGTCCCTTCAGTCTGGTATAGATTTTAAGGGGAATCCCCATGTCAAATAAAAAAAACCAGCATGGGGTCCCCCCAAAATCCATACCAGACCCTTATCTGAGCATGCAGCCTGGCAGGTCAGGAAAGGGGGGGGGGCAAGCGAGTAAGTGCCCTCCTCCTGGACCATACCAGGCCACATGCCCTTAACATGGGGGGTGGGTGCTCTGCCCCCCCACCCCAAAGCACCTTGTTCCCATGCTGATGGGCACAAGGGCCTCTTCCCGACAACCTTGGGCATTGGTTGTCAGGGTCTGCAGGCGGGGGGCTTATCGAAATCTGGAAGCCCCCTTTAACAAGGGGCCCCTAGATCCCAGCCCTCTACCCTCTGTGAATGAGCACAGGGTACATTGTACCCCTATCCATTCACCTAAAAAAGTGTAAAAGAAATAAAACCAGCACTCAGGTTTTTGACAAAGTCCTTTATTAAAGCAGTTCCAGTGTCTCTTCTCTCATTGATTTCTTCTCCCCCTCTGGTTCTCACTGCGCTGATGTCTTCTTCCTCAGGTCTTTCCTCCCGTACTTCTCACTGCGCTGATGTCTTCTTCCTCTGCCGGTTCTTCCTCCATTCCTCTGGTTCTTCTTCTCTCTGCTGTCTTCTTCCTCTGCCGGTTTTTCCTCTGATCTTCTTCCGACGCTAGCTCCCACTGTAAATGTTAGCTGCAGTGTGTGAAATTACTTATATAGCAATGGGGTGTGGTCATTCGGTGATGTCATCTGTGACCCCATCCCCTTGTGACGTCACTGCCTGGGGCATGTCACAAGGAGGTGGGGTATCTGGATGACATCTCCGGATGGCCACGCCCCATAGCTATATAAGTAATGGCACACGCAGCTAACATTTACAGCGGGAGCTACCTTTGTGAGAAGATACTCTTTAAAGTACTGTCTGAGACCTCATTGGGAAGTTTCCACTCACTTCCAGTCCCAGTGACAACACTCATCCATGGAAAAGAAAATGTCTCCACTGGGGGGTTACAAAAAACTGACAAAAGTTCTAACTCTTCTTTTCTCTATCCAAAATGAAAAAACCTTGAGATTTACTTTAAAAGGTTTTTTTTTAAAGCCGAGTATAAAATAGAACTTTTTTTGTCATTATCACAACATCCTATTTTATATTCTCTGACAATTTTACAATTTCATGTGTTCTAATACTTGACTGTTTAATAGGAACAATCTCTTAAAATCCAATTTCTTGTGTTGGACAGTGTCTCGAATGCACGAATTCCCTTGATTTGATTTTCCAATTACCATGCAGAAAAGAGATTGTTAAGCCTACCTTTTGTGATAAAACTGTAGTTAGCATTCTGATAAATGAGTGTAGTATAGGAACACAGCACTTATGCTAATTTAATACAGAAGTCATGCCCTATATTACATAAATAGGTTGTAGATAGATAGATAGATAGATAGATAGATAGATAGATAGATAGATAGATAGATAGATAGATAGATAGATATTATGTTTTTGATCAAATCAAAACATCATCATTGAGCCCAGGTTCACACTTGTGCGAGCACAGACACCGCATGTCATTCGCACCCGCCCTGCGGTGCCAATCGCATGCGAGGTCTGTGCAATGTGAGTTCAGCCATACAGTCGTATGACTGAACTCATATTGGATTCGCAGGAAAATAGTGCAGGGACTTTTTTGCCCCCACTAGAATCAGATCGCATGGGTGTTCCCACCCATGCAATCTGATTCCTGTGCAAGTTCACAGTTCGCACTGCGATCTATGAACTGATCTGTGGGTGTCTTTCACATTGTATTGACACCTGCAGAGGGCAGCGTGAACTGCCTTCGGGAAAGATGCGATGCGGAAACCGTCGCTGGAATCGTGCTGGTTGCCGCATCACATATATGTGAACCTAGGCTTAGGATTTGTATACTCAACAACCTTTAGTTACCACAGAAGGAAATTAGTGATTGCATAAGTTTCTATTCAAAGCACAGTCTAGTACCAATAAAAGGTTTATACTCCTTCAAATAATATTATTTTTACAAGAGAAATGAGCAATGCAATAAACAATCATAAATTACTTTGCCACTTTGAGAATAATACTTTTATATGTACTTAAAGTAATTGTAAAGTCTTGTTTAAAAAAAAACAAAAAACAAACATGTTATACCAGTTGGTTTTGCACAGGGCAGTCTCGATCCTCCTCTTCTCGGGTCCTTCTTTGCTGCTCCTGCCCTCTCCCTCCTATCGAATGCCCCCACACTTAGCAGCTTGCTATGGGGGCACTGGAGCCGAGTCACAGCTTGGTGTGTCCATTCAGACACGGAGCCCTGACCCTGCCCCGTTCCCTCTCTCCCCTGTTTGGCTGAGAGACAGTAGCAGTGCCATTGGCTCCCACAGCTGTCAATCAAAGTCAGTCAGCCAATTAGGAGGAGTGTCCCGAACGGCTTAGACATTCGTGGACATCCGTGGAGAGAGATGGGGCTCAGGTAAGTAATTAGGGGGGCTGAGGGGGGCTGCTACACACAAAAGGTTTTTTTTTTTCCTTAATGCATAAAATGCATTAAGATAAAAACCTTCTGCCTTTACAACTTCTTTAAGTAAGCCTTTATATCCTAATCAAATCTTCAATAACTTCTTCTAGCAGGTCCAGAAAGTCCCTCTTTGGAAAGCGGTTCTTTTAAATGTGTTGTTAGAGTTTAAGAAGCTGACATGCATTTTTAAAAGGCTTGTTCCTTAAAGTGGTAGTAAATATCAAGGAAAAAGGAAAACTCTCCCTGCAAGTTAAGTCTAGGTTCACATCTATGCAGTTGTGGTTGATGTGTCTTTTTGAAACCGTGTTTTTGATGCATTTTGAACGCATTTTTCATGCACTTTGCGTTCTGCATTTTGTGTGTTTTTTTTGTTATATCCCTTTAATTGCTTCCGGACCAGCCGCCACAGTTATACTGCAGCAGGTTGGCTCCCCTGCACGAGCCGTCGTAGCTGTACATCGGTTCTTTAAGATGCTTTAGCAGGCGCGCCTGCAGCGTGTCCCCGGAGCCAATGCGTTTGCCCGGCGGTCGTGATGACCGCCGGGCACCCACGATCGCTCGTGAGAGAGCGAGAACCATGATATGTGTGTGTAAGCAGTAGGAACACCGATCGTCTCCTCCCCTAGTCAGTCCCACCCCCCACAGTTAGAACACACCTGGGGAACACAGTTAACACCTTGATCGTCCCCTAGTATTAACCCCTTCCCTGCCAGTGACATTTTTGCGCACACCAATCAATAAACACTTATTAAAATTTTTTTTTTTTACCAAAAATATGTAGAAGAACATATATTGGCCTAAACTGATGAAGACATTTGTTTTTTAAAAACATTTTTGGGATATTTATTATAGCAAAAAGTAAAAAATATTGTTTTTTTTTCAAAATTGTCGCTCTTTTTTTGTGTATAAATCGTGGTTCCTAGCTAATAGGAACACATGATCTGTCACTCCTGTCAGAACAGAACAGGGAAGTGTGTGTTTACACACACTCGTCCCTGTTCTGTGTCTCCAGCTCATGATCGCTCATGGCCAGCGGTCATCGGGACCCTCAGCCACGAGCATCGGCACCCCCGCTGTGCAGTGGGCGTGTGACTTCATCAACCTTCTATATATAATGTAAATAAATATAATCCCAATAAAGTGCAAAGTGTATACATATATAATTGTATTAAAGAAACATGTATTCATAAATTCATAAACATTTCACATAAGATGTGAGTAGTAGCAAAGTCCCAAGAGAAACTTAAAAAAGATTGAAGCCCAGAAATAGTCTTTCAGAACTAATGGAGATTGTATTTTCAACCAGCCAATACACAGCAGTCCATTTATAATAAAGCATTTTTTACCACTAATGAGGAATGTGAGTATATTTTGGGGTGATCTTAAAGTGGTTGTGAAGGCAAGACATTTTTACCTCAATGCATTCCCTGCTCCTCAGAGGACACAGAGACAGCAGCGAGAGTCATTGACTTCTGCTGCTGTCAATCAAAACCTGTGAGGAGGGAGCAGGGGACAGACACAGCCCGGCTCCGGAGCAAGCCAGCACATTTTCCCCCATGGACAAGTGGTTTGCTATAAGAGCAGACACAGAAGAGGAGGAGCGAAGAGCGCCGTCAGGGGGAGCCCAGAAAAGAAGGCTTGTGGCTGCTCTGTGCAATACCATTGCACAGAAAAGGTAAGTCTGACATTTGTTTTTTTTAGGAAAAAAAAATGGTTTTTACAACCGCTTTAACTTGGACAGTTTTTTGTATGGGCCATTCATATATTTATAAAAGGTAATCATATCACCGTAATGAAAAGCTCAATGGTGATTAACTCAATTAATTACTCAACCGTGAACACCTCAGTTAGGGTTTATTCACGCATACTGTAATGAGCTGCGTTTTTCTGCACCACATCAATGCAGATCACCAGTAGGGCACAGTGTGGAAAAATGCAGACATGGCACCACAGGTCACCATAGTGCAGTTCATTATGCACTTTTTATTTATAATTTTTTTATAAATTTCTAATAACTTTATAATAAGGAGCATCCAGATATCCTCCCCCTCCCACGGAAATGAATACAGTGATACTTTAATACCTTTTATTACTCATCCCCAGACACAACACATTGTGAAATTCATTTATTTGCATTACAATAAAACAATTTAAAGATGTCAATAATTTCCTCTTCTGTAAATCCATTGTCAGTCAATGCATCCAGCAATGTAAATCCGTGTTAATTACATTGGCCTGCTAATGTTAACCTGCCACACTCCTGTCGCTAAATGACAGATCCCTTTGCGATGATATAATGCAGAGACAGTGGCAGGGATCCCAGAGTATGTAATTGACCAAATATTTCCATGACCCTATGTGGTCAGTGATGTCTCTGGGGATCGTCCATGTTGTGTTTATATTGCAGCAGTCCGGAAATTCAGACAGGTGAATGGCTGCCAATGGTGAATGGACTAAGTTTGCCTCAAACCCAGGTTCAACCCAAACACAAATCTTATTCCTATGCCACAGTCTATCCAAAACTAAAAAAAAAGATACATTTTAATATTATGTCATTCATATAGTCAAACCTGTGCCCAGTTTTCTGAAATGACTACCCTTGTTTGTCCATCCTGTTGACTAGACAATATATTTCCTCAGCCTTTCAGAAATATCATGGTATAACATAATGGCATGACATGGCAATAATTATAATATACAGTAAGTGCCTTTCTGCATCATATTCTCCAAATTTCCACAAAGGTTATAAAGCTAACTGCTTTTAAAAGCATAGCATTGTATGCTGAAGAAGTTGTTAATGTGCTAGTAATATATCAATGAGTTAATTTATTATATGACAGCAGGGGAATGGTTACCATTTGAAAAGTTTGAGCTTCAGGAGTTTGCTACCGTCTGCTCATCCTCTTCTGTAATAAGGGGGAGACATCTGGTAATCTATCTCATCCCTCTGTGACTGCCTTGCATGGAACTTCAACCGTTCATTAGAAGCTCATTCAGGTGATTTACAACCAGAAATCATTCTCAGCTTAACTGCACATTGGGGCCATTTTTTTATTGTATATTTTTCATTACAACAGCATAATACAGCATACCATATTGTAAAATCAAGCTTCTATGTTTGTATGGACCTGATATTTACTGTACTCCCATTCCATATGATTTAAATATATAAGCTGATATACCTCTAATGCCCCATACACACGATCAGAAATTCCATCAGAAAAAACTTAGATGGTTTTTCCGACGGAATTCTGCTCAAGCTTGCCTTGCATACACACGGTCACACAAAAGTTCTCTGTACTTTCAAACGTCAAGAACACGGTGACGTACAACACTACGACGAGCCGAGAAAATGAAGTTCAATGCTTCCGAGCATGCATTGAATTGTTTCCGAGCATGCATGATTTTTTGCGTGTCTGAATTGCATACAGACAAATGCATTTTCGGATAGGAACTAGAAAAAAAAATAGAGAACCTGCTCTCAATCTTTTGCTGGCTGGAATTCTGCCAGCAAAAGTCCGATGGAGCATACACACAGTCGGAATTTCTGACCAAAAGCTGACCAAAGGCTCACATCTGACTTTTGCTAGCGGAATTTCTTTTTTTTTTTTATCATTCACGTTTTTTATTATCATCATTGAAAAAATAGTACAGTATAATCAGCATAAAAAAAAAAAAATCAGTACAATTTAATTCACAGCGAATTCAAAATATGTGATCACAGTCTATTGGTTGTCTTATTACTGTGGTGAACATCACTAACAATATAAAGAAATAAAGTATAAGTAATATAATGTAAACTCTTAACTTTGACTATATCCATTCAATTTCAAATTGTACACCTGCTTATTGTAAGATTTGTTGAAGCCTCACTCCCCCTTCGACACCCTGAAGGGGATCACACTGTGTCCAAGGAGGAGTGAGGATTCTCCCTCTCATTATCCATTATTTCTCTTATAAACATTTATTTGAGAGTAGAGAGGAGATATTATTGTCAATCCGTTATATCCAGCTCAAAGATTATTACGGAATTTATCAGGGGTACAATATAATGTTCCCATTATAATAGATCAAAAATAGACATCCTGACCCTAGTATGAAAAATTAGTATATAAACCTGAGAATTTCTATGTAACTTTAAGGAAAAATGATATTGTTCCTAAAATAGAAAAAGAAGATATTTAAAGGAAAAAGACTAGGGGAAAAGAAAAAAAGATAAAGCAATAGTACAGAAAAAGAGTATAGAATGCCTGTCTGTCCGATGTGAAACTCAAAAATTAGCGATTGGTGTTGCTACCTATGTCCGGTATCAGAGAAATTCCCATAAACCGAGCCCAAGGTTCCCAAGTGGCTTCAAATTGTGTGGTCTTTTTTCTTGTTCCTTTATCCATGAAATCTTCCTTTTCATGGACAATAGAGATACCGAAGACTTCTTTCATGCTTTGGCAATAATCAATTTGGCTCCTGTCAATATAAACAGAATCAATTTACGGGTGATTTTAGAGACATGCGGCAAGAATCCATTCAGCAAGGCAATCGCTGGTGTTTGAGAGATAGCACAACCTGTAACCTTTCGTATGATGTGGAAGACCCTATTCCAAAATCCTCGGATTCTGGGACATTCCCACCATATGTGAATCATAGAACCTATTCCCTGACAGTCTCTAAAGCATAAGGGTGAAGTGGAAGGGAACATTGCTGCCAATCTTGTGGGAACCAAGTACCATCTCGTGAATATTTTAACATTAGCTTCGATGAGTGAAGTATTGTGTAAACCTTTGATGGAATGAGAATAGTTCTCATACCAGTCTTCCAGATCCCATTCAGTCTGTAGGTCTTTCTCCCTGGCCAACATGTATGGTAATTTTACGGAATTAGAAGCAAGTGAAGCATAGATCACCGAAATTCCTCCCTTCCGCTCCGTGGCTTGTGCACACCAACCTTCATATGCCGTAAATCTTGGAGGATTAGGTTTAGTTTTCCATAAAGAGTGAACAAAGCTTGATATCTGGTAAAATCTAGACTTTTCTGTAGAGGGAAGATCTAGTTCATCTATAAAATGTTTAAGGGGTAGTGGGCCTGTGCAAGAAAAAAATTGACCAATGCGGTACACCCCCTTGTCCCTCCACCACTTGAAGGCCTCAACATCCATGCCATGTTGGAATAGAGGATTTTGGAACAGATGAGCTAATGGTTGTGTTTCCAAAACCAGGGAAGGAAGCTTCCTAAGGGAATCCCACAAAGTAAGGAATTGTGAAAGGGTTGGTGACAGTATTGGAGGCCTGTTCCTGGGAGGACACCATAGTAAATATTCCATGGAGAATGTAGGAGCTGCTTGGCTTTCTATTAATATCCAATCTGGTCGCTCAGTTTTAAGGTATATAACGGACAATTGTGCTAATCGGGCTGCTTGATAGTACCATAGGAGGTTTGGAAAACCCAATCCACCTTGCTTAGGGAGATTAACCACTTAAGGACCAGCCTCGTTTTGGATTTTAGGTGTTTACATGTTTAAAACAGTTTTTTTTGCTAGAAAATTACTTAGAACCCCCAAACATTATATATGGTTTTTCTTCTAACACCCTAGGGAATAAAATGGCGGTCGTTGTAATATTTTTCTTTGCACCGTATTTGCGCAGCGGTCTTAAAAGCACACTTTTTTTGGAAAAAATTAACTTTTTTGAATAAAAAAATAAGACAACAGTAAAGTTAGCCCAATTTTTTTTTATATTGTGAAATATAATGTTACGCCAAGTAAATTGATACCCAACATGTCATGCTTGAAAATTGTGCCCGCTGGTGGAATGGCGTCAGACTTTTACCCTCAAAAAACTCCATAGGCAATGTTTAAAAAATTCTACAGGTTGCATATTTTGCGGTACAGAGGAGGTCTAGGGCTAGAATTATTGCTCTCGCTCTATCAGTCACTGCAATACCTCACATGTGTGGTTTGACCACCGCTTTCATATGCGGGCGCTACTCACGTATGCG
The DNA here is from genome assembly GCF_042186555.1 of Aquarana catesbeiana. Classification (NCBI taxonomy): domain Eukaryota; kingdom Metazoa; phylum Chordata; class Amphibia; order Anura; family Ranidae; genus Aquarana; species Aquarana catesbeiana. The sequence goes on along the minus strand of NC_133325.1, from coordinate 416,628,198 downwards.
TTCACTTCTGCACGCGAGCTCGTCGGGACGGGGGGGGTAAAATTTTTTTTTATTTTTATTATTTATTTTACAATATTTTATTTATTTTTACACTGTTTTAAAAAAAAATGGTGTCACTTTTATTCCTATTACAAGGAATGTAAACATCCCTTGTAATAGAAAAAAGCATGGCAGGACCTCTTAAATATGAGATCTGGGATCAAAAAGACCTCAGATCTCATATTTACACTAAAATGCAATTTAAAAAAAAAAAAAAAAAACATTTAAAAAAATGACATTTGAAAAAATGTGCCTTTAAGAGGCGTGGACGGAAGTGACGTTTTGACATCGCTTCCGTCCAGCAGTGTCATGGAGACAAGTGGGCACCATCTTAGCCTCACTCGTCTCCAGACACACCACAGAGGAGGACACGATCGCCTCCGCCGCTACCGATGGCTCCGGTAAGCGGCGGAGAGCACCGGATCGCGGCGGGAGGGGGGCCCCTCTCTCGCCACGATAAAAGTGATCTTGCTGCGAATCCACTGCAGGGACCACTTTTATCTGAAAGCCGGCCGCCGCACGAAAACGGGGATACCGGGGTTAAGGCAGCTAGCTGCTGCCATAACAACGATATCCGCCGCCAAAGTTTGGATGTACATCGTCGTGCGGCGGTCGGTAAGTGGTTAACTAAGTTACGGTTTGATAGACATGAACCTTTCTTGTTCCAAATAAATTTATTAAGTTTGCCTTGAAATGTTTTTAGATGGTCCCTTCTAATCGGGATAGGAAGGGATCGAAACAAATACAAAAGTCTAGGCAATAAGGTCATCTTGACCGAATTAATTCTACCAATCCAGGCAATATTGTGTGACTCCCAATTCTTGAGATCAGCTTCAAGTTTTCGATACATTGGGGGGGTAATTTGCTTGATACAGATTTTCAATCTTGGGAGTTATATTAATTCCCAAATATTAAATTGATGAATTACTCCAGCTAAATTCATATGTTTCCTGTAATTGGGAGACTATAGAGCTTGGGAGGGATACATTGAGAGCCTGAGATTTAGACATATTCACTCTTAGTCCTGAAATTGACGCAAATTCATTGAGCAATGAACATATCTCGGGTAAAGAGGAAATTGGGGAGGATAAAAATAGCAGAAGATCATCAGCGAACAGTGCGCATTTATGATTGTTTTGGCCACACTGAATCCCCCTGATATTCAGATTAATACGAATGGCTATTGCCAAGGGTTCAATCATTATAGCGAATATCAGGGGTGAGAGGGGGCAGCCCTGACGTGTGCCCCTGCCAATCCTAATTGGGTCAGAGAAAAGTCCCTGAAGTCTGACTCTGGCTACTGGTGTTGAATATAAGGCTTCCAAGATTCCTAAAATATCCTAAATTATTTGGACCAAATCCCCATCTTCTAAGGACTGCAAAAACAAATGACCATAAAACTGAATCGAATGCCTTCTGGAGGTCCAGCGATAGTAGCATTCCTTCTTGTTTTTGACCTCCATCCCATTCTGATTGCATTATTGATATAAGATCAACCATCCTTCGCACTTGATCAGGACCCTATCTATCAGGGATGAACCCCATCTGATCTTTATCAATATATAGTCCTATAAATGAAGCCAATCGGTTAGCTAATATTTTGGTCAATATTTTAAGATCATTATTAATTAGAGCGATAGGTCTATAGTTCTCTATTTGGCTGGTGTCTTTATCTGGTTTTGGGATTACAGAAATATATGCCATATTGAGTTGATTACCTATAGTGCCCTTAGTCATGGAGTTGAAGAATCTAGTGAGGTAGGGGGTTAGAAGATCAGAAAAAGTTTTATAATAAGGGGTAGAGAAGCCATCAGGCCCTGGTGCTGTAGCACCCTTTAAGGCTTTTATAACTTCTGACACCTTCTCAATGGATATGGGAGCATCCATTTCTGCTTTATGAGTAGTCGTTAGTGTTGGAAGATGTAAGTTGTCTAGGAACTCGTCTATTTTAGTGGGGTTAGAATTTATCTCTGCCTTATATAACTCATCATAAAAGTCCTGGAATCATAATCAATTATGCGCTGTGAATTTAGGGTAAAGGTACCATCCGCCTGTTTGATTTTAGGAAGAGCGTGTGAACGAAGCCTAGGTGACAATTTATGTGCTAGCATGGTTCCTATTTTGTCTTTAGTCTGGTAAAACTTTGCCCTAGACCATCTGATAGATTTATCCTCCTTTGTTGTTAGAGCCAAATTCAGGGCCATCCGAGCCGCATCTAGCTTGGAAATAGGAACATTGGAGGGATCTATTTTATGATGTTTACTTAAATTAATAAAATCACTCTCCAATCTCTCTATTTCTGACATTCTCTCTCTCTTTCGTCTCGCTGAAATTTGTATTAGTTTACCTCTAATGGTCACCTTGTGAGCCGCCCATAGAGTTTCTGCAGAAACATCACCCACATCATTAAAGCAAAAGTATTCCCGCAGAGCCTCCTGTATTTCAGACACTATAATGGGGTCCTTCAAAATAGATTGATTACGAGTCCAATGAGAACCCTGTTGTCCATAATTATCTCTTCTTACTGTTAATAGAACCATGGAATGGTCTGACCAAGCTACATCTAAGATAGAGGATGTAATGGTCAATGGAATATGATGTACAGAGACAAGGATGTGATCTATACGTGAATAAGACTGGTGTGGATTTGAGTAGTGAGTAAAATCTCGTATGTTTGGATTTAGTTCCCTCCAAATGTCAGTTAAACCTGATTGAAAAATCATTTGCGCTATTTGTAAACTGGCTCTGCTTGGTCTAACTGATTGTGCTTTAAGTGGATTAGATTTATCCAGACCAGTATCAAAGGCTGTATTAGAATCACCTCCCATAATTATTACACCTTCCATAAGTGGGCCAAGGGTCTTAAACAATTGTCTGAAGAACTGTGTTTGTCCTTTATTAGGAGCATAGTAAGAAATGAAAGTATATAACTTATCATCAATCGTACCTTTAACCAATAAAACCTTCCTTCCGGGTCCTTGTGTTCCATTTTAAAATTAAATTTGCATTGTTTAGAAAATATAATCGCTACTCCCTTCATTTTGTTTTCAGCATTAGCCAAATAAAATACTGGGAAGCGTGCATGTAAAAATGAGGGGGTGTACCGCAGTGGAAAATGAGTCTCCTGTAGGAGAACTACATCAATGTGACGAGCACGGTAGACCTGAAAGGCCTTCCGTCTCTTGACTGGGGAATTCAACCCCTGAGTATTATGGGAGATAATACGTAGGGGTGAAGAAGTAGCATTACTACCAGCCATGGATCAAAAAGAAAATAACGCTGACCAATCCACAGTCATCTACCCCATTCCATGTGGTAGAAAAAGTAGAGAAGAAAAAATTGTTTACTATTATTGGGATTAACATTTCTAAATACACCTTATAAGGATATCCCTTCGGCAGACATGCTAGAAAAGAAAAGAGGTTAGAAGAAAAGAAAAAAAAAAGAATAAGCATAAAGAGACATCATGGATATATAAAGCACCGAAAGGCCATAACCAGGCCCGGAATGTGGGGAGGAATGAGACTTCCTTTCCTCATTCAGAACAAAAATATTTAAACAGCCCATAAAAAGGGCTAGAAACCTACCACACAAAGCAGCAAACAACTGGTTTGAGTAGTAGGCGCAGGCACAATGCATCAGCACCGGCTAGTGACAGCATATGAAAAAATTATGAAATATTCAAAGTACAGGACCCGCTAACAGGAACCCCCTTTTGAGATAGCAATCCAAACTATCTAGCTAGGGAAAAAATTGAAAAGAAAAAAAACCCAAAAAACTATGAGTCCAAACTGACTAGATTTCAGTGTAAGTGGTAAAGTCTTTGACTCAGATAAACTATGCAGAAACCACTGAACTATATTCCTATAATAGTCTTTTTTAGTAAAAACTCAGTCTGGGTTCGATATTTATGAACAAACAGAAAAAAAAAAAAAAATCTTTCCTCCTTTTTTGTCTGAGGAACACGGCAAGAAAAGAAAAAAAAGGAATTAGAAAATTTCACACAGAAGAGTTATAAGACTCCTCATTAGGGTGAGAGGATATCCCTTGACCTTCCTGTATTTAGCTTTACCCCAACGTGAAGGAGGTGGGCTTGTAGGGGATTGACGTTTAGCTGAACCCTGTTGTGTGGGTGCTGTTTCCATGTCAGATTCATGTGTAATGAGCTTCAGGTCCAACAGCAGACGTTCACCCTCTGGAAAGCTATGAAATGCATGTTGTTTACCTTTATAAGTAAATTTCATGGCAAACAGAAAGGCCCAACGATATCTTATGTCTTTCTTGGTGAGTGCTGCCAAGAGGGGTTTCAATGATCGTCTCTTTTGTATGGTGTAGGGGGAAATGTCGGCAAATATTTGGATGTCTGACCCTTGATACTGAATCTGTTCCTGTTGACGAGATCTCTTCATCACTTCTTCTTTGATAGAATAATAATGCGGTTTTACTACAATGTCTCTTGGGGATCCATCCTTCCTCAGAGGGCCAAGGGACCTGTGTGCCCTATCCAGTTCTAATTTATGAGCTGGAACTGAAGGGATCAAGGATTTGATATCTTGAACTGCCGTTTGTACATCAGAAAATTATCCCTCCTTGATCGGTTCTCAAGGTCGTCGATCCGAGTCTGAGCAGTGTCAAGCTGTTTTTGCAAAAACTGCAAATGGTCAGTATTCTGAGTTGTCTTGGAGATAGTGACATTTAGCTTGTGTTCTATATGTTCAATTCTTTTTCCCAGGGACTGGAAATCTGCCCTTAATTCCCCTGTAATTCTGTCAGCATTTTGGGTTAGTCCTTTGTCTAGCAATTCAGAGATTCTAGCAAATAATTCAGTCACGTTAAAAGTTACCTCAGGAGTCTGCACTGTTTATACAGTTATAGAGTCAGGGTAAATAGAGTTAGCATCCAGTGAGGGCATTTCCATAAGTCTCACAGAACATTCTATCAAAGATACTGCGGTTTCAGGAGATGACATGTTAAGAGAAGGAACTAATCCTGATAATTGTGGAACATATAAGAGAGTCGCAGGGTTAACCATTTGCCTGCCTGCTGTGGATACCTCAGTTCCTGACTGAACTGTTATCTGAGGTGCTCCCGCCATTTGTGGAAAATGACTCGCTTTTCAAAAGACTCTGAGATAAGATGCAGGGCTTTTTCTTCTTATCTTATCAATATAGAAAGGTGCCCTGGGGTCTCCTCAACCTGTTCCCGTTTATTTTGGGAACTGGGAATTTTCACTGTATGGCCGGCTCTGTGCGGAGCTCCGGTCCTACACTGCCATCCTCAGAGCCTCCGCGCATGCACCCCCGCTGCTGGAATTTCTGATCGTGTGTACGGGGCATTAGTCTTAGGTTGTCATTGTCCTATGTATTCCAGTTTGTTTCTATGTACTTAGTATTGGCTATTATCTTCTATCCTTGACCTAGGTGCAACATGTTGAAAGATGAGTTAATTGCGTCACCAGCAATCTTTTTATACTGTATATTTCTATGGAGGGCCAAGTGGAAGGCAAATAATTCAGTCTAATCATTTAATATCCACTTACAATTATTTTCATGCAACAGACTGATCCTTCAAGGTCTGCTTGATTGGTTCTGTTCCCTCTGTGCCAGAGAATTCAGGGGCTCAGTCATTGGTCACCTACTTCTCCCTAGCTATAGGACCACTGTTGACTTAATCACCTCTTAAGCCTCATACACACGATAGGACTTTGTACAAACTTTCCCGTGGGTTTTTGTACAAAGGGCGTTGGCCTTAAACTAATTAAGCATACACACGGCAGGACTTTTTCATCCAACTTTCAGCAAATCACGTGGTTTTTCAGCTCTTTACTGCCACCCTTTGGTCAACTTCTGTATCGGCGAGATTTGACACCTGCGAGCCCCATCGTGGGAGCCGGCGCTGAGCTAGCTCGCTCACTGGGAGAGGAAAAATTAGTTTTTTCCTTTCGCGATATGTGACAAGCATTTCCGACAGGTGTTTGGTATGACTCATGAGGGGGAACTCCACGTCACATTTTAAATAAAAAACCACCATGGGTTCCCCTCCAGGAGCATGCCAGGCCCTTAGGTCTGGTATGTATTTTAAGGGGAACCCCCTCCGCTGAAAAAACGGCGTGGGGTCCCCCCAAAATCCACACCAGACCCTTATCCGAGCACGTAGCCCGGCCGGTCAGGAAAGGGGGTGGGGACGAGCGAGCACCCCCCCGAACCATACCAGGCCACATGCCCTCAACATGGGGGTGGCGCTTTGGGGTAGGGGGGCACCCTGCACCCCCCCACCCCAAAGCACCTTGTCCCCATGTTGATGAGGACAAGGGCCTCTTCCTGACAACCGTGGCCGTTGGCTGTCGGGGTCTGCAGGCGGAGGGCTTATTGGAATCCGGGAGCCCCCTTTAATAAGGGGCCCCCAGATCCCGCCCCCCCACCCTATGTGAATGAGTATGGGGTACATTGTACCCCTACCCATTCACCTGGGGGAAAAAGTGTCAATAAAAAAAACACACTAGACAGGTTTTTAAAGTAATTTATTAGGCAGCTCCGGGGGTCTTCTTCCAACTTCGGGGGTCTTCTTCCGACTTCTACGTTCTCTCTCTACCGCCTCTTCTCCCGGTGTCCACATTGCATGTAGTACCATGACTACCCTACTTGTTTTTTCATCTAAGGGGTTTGCAGATATTAGACACCTTTCACTGAATCTGACTATTTACTGAACTGGGGAATGTAAATGTATATTATATATATCATATATTATGTATATTTATAGCTCCATGTCCCAATCAAGCTTGCCTGAGAACCCTCAAGGAAAAAATGACCAAACAGGGTGGAATTTCTCACTTATGTGTTTTGGATAGGTAAGGCACTGTGCCCCACCCACCCATATAGCCTCTTGAAACTCACCTCTTAAGAAGAGGTTTCTCTACTATGGTTTCCTCTAGGCAATCATTTATTGTTAAGAAAACATCATCTCCAACATTTGCTTTCTCACCTATCTACCATGTCTCTTATATATTTAATGTCAACCACTCAGGTCCCTTTTCTCTGGTGTTTTATTATTTACATGCTTGAAGTTTCAACACCATAATTATTTTGTATACTAAGCAATTAGTATTATTAGTATATAATGATAATAATAATAACGCAATGGGGGAGATTTACTAAAACTGGTACACTCAGAATCTGGTGCGCCTGTGCATAGTAGCCAACCAACTTCTAACTTCAGCTTGTTCAATTAAGCTTTGGCAATACAATCTGGAAGCTGATTAATTTCTATGCAGAGCTGCACCATATTTTGCACCCTCCAGCTTTGGTAAATGATCTCCAGTGTTTTGCATCTTCCTGTTGATTTTACTTACGAATATATGAAGAATTAACTAAGGCAATTTACAACAGTAGCTAACTTAAATGTTCAACCCCCGATGTTGAGGTTGTGATGATAATGAGTTCTCACAAACCTTGAACTATGTAGAGAGAATGGGGCAATCATATTGATCACAGTGCAACTCTCATTTCCCACAAAATGTGCACATAAGTAGCAACAACAGTCAGATTTCAATCTTATATCTGTGGTTGGCAGCCAGAGAGTGAGATACATTTTGATTGACCAGAGCCGTAGCTTGAAGCTTGTGGGCTCTGGTGCAAAAGTTGATCTGGGGTCCCCCCACTACCACCCTCCGCTTCCACCATGTGCCATAATACTCCAAGTGGCTAAAGAGTTAAGCAGCCTATAGATAACAATTTTCTTTTCTCCTGTATATTACCCCTCCTTGTACACAATGCTTCCTCCTGTACATATTACCCCTTCCTGTATATCTTACCCCCTCCTTGTACACAATGCCCCCTCCTGGAAACCCAGTGTACCCAGCATCTGAGAGTGGAGGAGGAGTGCATCATGGCGGGTTACTTACAGCCCTTCAACCTGTTTGTAAGCATTCCTGATGGCTGGTACTGGATGGTGGACACTGGGGTGCCTCTAGAGCACTGAGGGAGATTCGCTCTGGGCATGGAGAAATTGTGCCTGTTGTGTCCTAAATGCTGGAAACCTACAGCAGCGGTCAGAGCCTGGCTGAAGTATGGGCCTTCAAAGGGGTTGTAAAGGCAGAAGTTTTTTTTTATCTTAATGCATTCTATCTATTAAGATAAAAAGCCTTCTGTGCAGCAGCCCCCTCAGCCCCCCCCCAACACTTACCTCAGGTCCCTCTCTGTCCAGCAATGTCCATGAGTGTCTTAGCCATCTGGGATTCTCCTTCCTGATTGGCTGAGACACAGCAGCAGCGCCATTGGCTCCCGCTGCTGTCAATCAAAGTCAGCTAGCCAATCAGGGGAGAGAGGGGGCGGGTCCAGGTTGAGGTTCTGTGTCTGAATGGACACAGGGAGCTGTGACTCTGCTCGGGTATCCCCATAGCAAGCTGCTTGCTGTGGGGGCACTGAACAGGAGGGAGAGTCCAGCATCACAGAAGAGGGTCCTGAGAAGAGGAGGATCCGGGCTGCTCTGTGCAAATCCACTGGAACAGAGCAGGTAAGTATAACATTTTTATTATTTTTATAGGAAAAAAGGAGACTTTATAATCACTTTAACTATGCTGATGCCCAGCAACCCTTCACCAGTGACCTATGCTGTGAACCTGTCATCAGGATTAGAGTGAAGTGGAGAGAGGAATCCCGGCCGGCTGGAGGAAGTTCAAGGGTGAGTGGCATGCAGGCCCACAGCCTGTTAGGTGTCTGTCACTACTCCTGTGGGAAAAGCTGAAAAATTGCTGCGGCCAGGGAGGGCGTGGCCTTCATGAGGCCATGCCCTCCGAAACACATTATCCTGACAACTACAGGGTCCTCTGTCAGTTGGCTCCATCAGAGCTCTCCCTGGGACAAGTGTTGCAGGCGCCAGACAGACTTCTCCTGACCGGCCATCTCTTTAGTCAGTGAGCGGCTCGCTCGCGGCTCGCTCGCGGCCTGTCAACAACCCCTTGGTGCCCTTGCCCCATCCCTGGTCAGGACAGAGCCAGCTGTCACCAAGGGCAGGTTACAGGCATGAGACATGGCCTACAAGAAGTGGATCACCCGGTCCCTACAGGCCTGTTTCTTACCCAGCAATGGAAAGTGCAGTGAGCTTCCAAGGTTCTCCCTGTTTCAGAAGATGGTTGCAATGAAGGACTGCTCTGGAGTGGGGATTGGATTTTCCATATGTGCTGCAAGATGTCATGGACATCATTGAGGTCTTCTGTGCCAGCTGGGAAGAGGAATTCGTTTGGGACTATTTGCATGTTCCTAAAGCCCAGAGGGGAATTCACAATGAAGATGCCTGGGACAGGTCCCTGGATATCTGGAGGGAATGAAGCCTAGGAAGAGCCATCTATCGGGACCGAGTAGTCATTGTGAAAGCCAGACGGTCCAGCAGAAGCTACTCCATTGCCAAGAGGGGTCCCAGCGGAGAAGTTGTCAGACTGTCAGACTGCCAAATCCAGAGATGTACTGGTGAGCAAAAAGGGGCTAAAGCTTGATTCCAGTCTGAAGCAAGGAAGCCAATGTGTTGAAATTTTCCCCCTGTTGAATGGGCTAGATCCTTGCTAGATGTGGGACTGTTGGAGAAGACAGCGGTGGTAAGGCCTAGAGTGCTACTTTAAAGAGATTGACCATGTGGAGGGGTTCCTCCTTTCAGTGACTCTTTGGGAAAAAAACATTTTTGTTTCTGCCAGCAGGATCATAATCCCCTGCTGACAGAATGTACAGTGCGTTAGAAAGTTAGTGTAAGGATTTCCTCTGTTTCTATACTTGCAGGTGTCTTCATAAATGGCTGTAGCACCCGCTAGTGTGTGCTAAAGAAGACTAGTACAGGTAAAAGCATTTTCTGGCTCTGGGCTAGACCCTCTAGTGTGTGTTACTAGTAGTGAAAGTAGGAAAAAAATAGCTGGCTCTGGGTTAGATCTGAGTCATTAAATCTGGGCTGGGGTTATTAGAGGCCAGGGCTGGATGACTCATCCTGGCAGCCCTCTGGTGCCTCTACCTGGTATTTGGAAAGTTGGAGAACATTCTAAAACTAGTGGGTGGAGGTGAGGAGGAGCTGCCTTGAATATTTATGGGCTCTCAGCCAATCCCCAGGAGTGGGCCTGGCAGGAACCTGAGATAACCCATAAATAGACATGGGCCATGCCAACCGGGGAGTTGGGTGGAAGATGGAGAAGCAGTGCTGAAGAGAGGCTGTCGGTGGCTCTTGAGGGACCCCTGCTGAGGAGGGGTTTTACCTCGGGCTGGGAGCTTAGGAAAGGTGGCCTGGAAGGAACTTACCACAGGAGGCAGTTGGAGGGATTCATTCTGGAGAGGTAGAGGGAAGGAGCAAGCAGAGACAGTGAGCAGATCAGCACACTGAAGGGACAGACAAGGGAAGAGACTGTCAGCAGTAACAGTGCCCTTTTGAAGAGCACGGTGTGCCAAGTCTTCATCTAATCTTGCCTTGGGGAAACTCCATGAGTGTGTGCCAGTCAGAAGGACTGGGGGAAGTGTGTCGGTCGGGAGGACTGGGGGAAGCAAGCAGCCAGGTTGGCTGGTATTCTTCTGCAATGGTAAAACTTGGCTCAGTGTCTACAGGAAGGCAAGTGAAAGAAATGCTAAGTGACTGGCTGTGCAGCAGTGGGGATCCAAACATCAGCAACTCTTACAAGGGGTGTGCTATATACAAAATATTGCTAGACATTATTCAAAGGAATTTTAGTGTTCAGAAACTGAGAATTTGATCCTCCAGCAAGCCTTCCTTCAACATTCTTGCTGGGTAATCTCCTCACTATAGCCTGGAGAAAGCATCAAGAAAATGAGATGCTGCTTCATCAGCAGAAATTAATAGGACATCTGATGAAACCTTCCAGCCTGCTGGATTCATTCAAGCTGATATGACAGCTTCCTAAGGTTCACTGTTACAATCATTTGTGCTCCATATATGGGAATGTTTTTGCACCATTCTGTTATTTTCCTTTGAATATCCTTTAAAAACATATAGTTCCCCTTAATTTTATTCAGTATCATTTCATTCTTCAGTACTACTTTGTATTGTTTAAGGCTGGGTTCATTCCATTGCAAATTGGATGCGGGTTCCCTGCATCCAATTTGCAATAGTAGGAGATTTTGATCGGCTCTCTATGGAGCCGGTTCACATATGTCTGCAGCAGGTCCGGTACAATTTGCACAAAAATGCGTCTTTTGTTCCGTTTTAGGTCCGAACTCAGCCCAAAATTTGGGCTGAAATCTGATCTGAAACGTTGAACCAGGACGCACCTGCTGTGAGCCGCATGTGGCTCATATGTGAACCCAGCCTTAATCTTATTCTTTTTGTCATTTCTGTTATGGAAGTTTCGTCTTTTGCATGTTAACTACCATGATTGTGTTGGATACAAGTCTTCACATTCGCAGGTTTGGATATATTCAGTGCAAGAAATTTAGGCCGGGTTTACACAGGTGCGACAAATGCTCCGACACTGGGAGCTCATGTCGCATGACGTGTGCAAATCAATGTTTCCCTATGGGAGCCGTCTTAACTGGTCCGACACAAGTCGGTCCGACATTGAAAATGCTCCCTGCACTACTTTGGTCAGACTTTGATCCTACTTCAGCCCATTGAATATTACTGAAGTCGGATCAAAGTCGGATCACCGTCTTGCCTGATCCGACTTTGGTATGCGACTTGTGCTCTGATGATCTTGAGGGGGAACTCAACGTCAAATTTTAAATAAAAAACCAGCATGGGTTCCCCCTCCAAGAGCATACCAGGCCCTTTGGTCTGATATGGATTTCAAGAGGAACCCCCTATACCGAAAAAACAGTGTGGGGGTCCCCCCAAAATCCATACCAGACCCTTATCTGAGCACGCAGCCCGGCCGGTCAGGAAAGGGGGTGGGGACGAGCGAGTTCCCCCCCTGAACCGTACCAGGCCACATGCACTCAACATGGGGGGGTGGGTGCACTGTGGGCCCCCCACCCCAAAGCACCTTGTCCCCATGTTGATGAGGACAAGGGCCTCTTCCCCACAACCCTGGCCGTTGGTTGTTGGGGTCTGCGGGCGGGGGGCTTATCGGAATCCAGGAGCCCCCTTTAATAAGGGGGCCCCAGATCCAGCCTCCCCCGACCTATATGAATGAGTATGGGGTACATCGTACCCCTACCCGTTCACCTGGTGGAAAAAACTGTCAATAAAAAAAACATACTAGACAGCTTTTTAAAGTAATTTATTAGGCAGCTCCGGGGTCTCTTCCGACTTCTCCGCTCTCTCCGGCCTCTTCTCCTGGTTCTTCTCCCGCTCTCGGGTGTCTTCTGCCGGGCTCCTCCGCTATCTTCTGCTCTTTTGCCCTCTCTCACCGTCATCTTCGTCCCTCCGGTCTTCTTCTGATGTTGACATGAAGCTCTCTTCTGCTGTAATGCTGTGTGCGCGGTGCGCAACGACTTATATAGGCATGGGGTGGTCACTAGGTAATGATGTCAGCGCCCCATCATGCCCCAGGTGGTGACATCATAAGGGGTGATATTACCCGGTGACCACGCCCCATGCCTATATAAGTCCTTGCGCACCATTCACACGGCGCCCAAAGCACCCACCTCCCATGTTGAGGGCATGCGGCCTGGTACGGTTCAGGAGGGGAGGAGCTCGCTCGTCCCCACCCCCTTTCCTGACCGGCCGGCCTGCGTGCTCAAATAAGGGTCTGGTGTGGATTTTGGGGGGACCTCCACGCCTTTTTTCGGCGTAGGGGGTTCCCCTTAAAATCCATATCAGACCGAAGTGCCTGGTATGCTCTTGGAGGGGGAACCCATGAGAGTTTTTTATTTAAAATTTGGCGTGGAGTGCCCCCTCAAGATTCATATCAAACACAGTGCCTAGTATTGGTGGGGATCCAAGTCGGATCCCCGTTCATCGAACTTGGACACGTCTCTGACTTCAAGTCGCAGGGCAAAGTCAGATCCAAAGTAGGACGAGTGTCGTATCACACCAGTGTGAACCCGGCCTCAAAACAGCTTGGCTAGATTTGGAGTGTCCAATTAATCTTGACAACAATACATAACAAATGTCTGTGTTTGTTTTTACAAATCTTAAATGTCCCTTTTTGTCCATTTGATATGTTGGGTATGCAAACTCATGTTCCACCTCTCCTCCCTCCAAATTATGCTTTCCCTTTGTGATTTTATCAAATGCATTACCTTCATATCACCAGGAAAGCTGGAACCGCTTTAATATAACACTGTGATACAGATCTACGAATGCTTTTAATTACTGGCTGTTTATATAGGACGTTCCAAAGTCTGAAAAGTCAAAGTTAACTCCTTGGCAATGATCCAGAGCTATTTCCAAAATAGACAATGAATATAGAATTATCTCAAATTATATTGAAAAATTAGATTCATTCACTGCTGTGATAACTGATCTTCCAATCTGTCTCCAAGCCTAAGCAGCTGGTGTGGAAATAAAATGAAATGTGATTTTAAAAAGAGAGAGAGAAAGAAAGAAACAAACCTTGTGTCTGGCAGAAAATGGTCATTAGCAAGGGTTCCTGCTCGGGCACAAGCCAGGTGTGCACCCATGGTTTAACCATTTCAGTGTCACTTATACCAAAAACGAACTATTAATTGCTTTACAGGCTGGTTTCATTTCCAAGAATCAGAGCTAGCAAAATTACAGCTGGTATAAAAAAGCAAATACTCATTATATTTTGGTACCTTCAAATATGTTTACTAGTAATAGATGACAGATGAAAAATATTTACCACCACATTATTTAAAGTGTGCATCTTTAAACCTTAGTTTCTTGTAAGATGCATTTTCCTTGTCTTGCTATCAATTAAACAGTATTTTTTACAGAAAATTATTAAAAATGTATTTTCCTGGTCTCTTCAAAACAACATTGTTACGTATTCTGTAATAGTCAAGTTTTTTTATATATAATCTTTATCTATTTTTTTCATAATAAAATGCAAACTCTTACACCACATGAGCACTAACAAACATGAGGAAACCTTGAAAATTTTTATAACAATATTACAAACAATGAAAAGCATTTTACCTGTATCGGTTCTTTTTCTGAATGCCACATATAAAAGAAAAGAATATCATGTTAGGCTGGATTGACACCTAGGCATTTTTAGTGTTTTTTGCATTTTGCTGATTTGCACTACAGAACGTGTTTCATAGGAAACCATGTTAAATGGACTGTAGTGCAAATCTGCAAAATGCAAAAAACACTAAAAATGCATAGGTGTGAATCCAGCCGAATGCCCCGTACACACGATCGGACATTGATCGGACATTCCAACAACAAAATCCATGGATTTTTTCTGACGGATGTTGGCTCAAACTTGTTTTGCATACACACGGTCGCACAAAGTTGCCGGAATTTCCGCTCGCTAAGAACGCGGTGACGTATACCACGTACAAGGAGACTAGAAAAGGCCAGTTCAGAACCAAGCGCGGCACCCTTTGGGCTCCTTTTGCTAATCTCATGTTAGTAAAAGTTTGGTGAGAGACGATTCATGCCTGAGGACAATAATCCTGATGATTTCAGGAACTTTCTCCGGATGACGGACCCCGTATTTCACCGTTTTTTGGCTTTGCTGACCCCCTATATCAGCAGGCAGGATACCTGCATGAGGCAAGACATCACTCCGGAGCAGAGGCTTGTCGCCAGCCTGTGGTACTTGGCGACGGGGAGAAGTCTGCAGGACTTGAAGTTCTCAACAGGCATCTCCCCCCAGGCTCTGGGGATCATTATCCCAGAGACCTGTTCTGCCATCATACAGGTCCTGCAGAAGGAGTATATTAAGGTAAGATTTTTATCCTTTAATATCACATTTTATTGTATATAATGTTTGCTTAATATATTGTATTTCTTTCCTCATTCCCTAATTACCATGATTGTAATATGCTGTGAATGTCCCCTTTGTCCTCATGCATGCTGGATTTTTATGTAATTATTTTTTTGTCTTTCATACATATTTGCCTTCACTTACCTCCCCAGCATGGTCTCCTGGCCCTATATTCACCTCATGTAGTCACTTAACAATGTATTTTGTCAGCTGCATAGTAGTGCTTTACCCTAAACACCCCCTAAAATGTTTTGAAATGCGATTTGTGCTTTAAATTCAGGCAGAGTGCCAGAGGCTTTTTTTGGGGGCCCCTATATCATTTGGAACCCTCCCTCCCCCCAACAGCTAAGTCAGCTGATAACAATTCTCTATCTATCCTCAATCATCTATCTGCTGACTTTGCCAAACCCATACACACTATACCCATCTCTTTTGTGCTCAGATGTATGGAAGAATTCCCCAAAGCATGTAGTGCAAGGGCCTGCCTGTATACTTTCAAATGGTACTGTTTAAAGTTTTTGTATCCTATTATTATCTTGATAGGTAATAGCAGAATGTCCAAATGTGCTAAAATGTGTACAGTTTGTATTTATATCTTTGTATTATGACACTGCTTACCTGTCCAGTGGGCTGCCAATAGTGTAACTAAGGAGGGGCTGGCCAAAGTAAGACCCATTATTTAGGCATTCATCTCTCAATGAAGTGGAGAGGGTTACCTGTCCAAGAGCTCCCCCCCTATAATGTTAGAAATGGCCCATGAGAGGGGGGGAGGAGGAATCTGATAGTTTTACCTTATACTTTGGTCTTTAAAAACTCCCTCCAAAAAATGTTATCTTGATGTTGGCCAAGAATGTTTGTGTGTAATCTGCTTTCCCTGTTTATGTGCAAAATGACTAATTTTTTTTGTTTTGACTCCACAGTTTCCTTCCACGCCACAGGAATGGCAGATTGTGGCCTCCCACTTTGCCCAACGGTGGGACTTTCCTAACTGCGGAGGGGCAATTGATGGGAAACACATCTACATCGTCCCACCACCCAACTCAGGGTCGTACTATTACAACTACAAGGGGTTCAATAGTATTGTGATGTTGGCAGTGGTGTCGGCTACTTATGAGTTCCTGTATGTGGACGTGGGGAAGAATGGCCGGATGTCAGATGGTGCAGTCATCGCCCAGACGGAGTTCTACAGGCATCTCCAGAATGGCAGCTTGGACTTGCCACCTCCAGAAGACAATGTGGAAGGACTCCCATTCGTCTTCTTTGCGGATGAAGCATTTGCGCTGGGGGACCATCTTATGCGGCCATTCCCAATGAGGACCCTCACCCCGGACCAGAGGGTTTTTAATTACCGGCTGGCCAGAGCCAGAAGAGTGGTGGAGAACACGTTTGGAATCATGGCCAGCCGGTTCCACCTATTTCTTACACCCATACATATGGCGGAGTACAAACTGAATAACATTATCCTGGCGTGCTATGTTCTACACAACTTTTTATGGCAACATTCTGCCAACTATGCTGGCTCAGTTGGGCCTGAGGCCGGAATTCAAAATGAACCAACCCTGACGGCGCTTGAAAGTGGCCATCCTGGCTTGCTACCCCTGAGTGCCCATGATGTCCGGCTAAGATACTTTGAATTCTTTGCAGGTAGGGGAGCTATCAATATGTCAAACAATGTCTAAAACCTTTTTCAAATAAAAATAAAAAAATCAAATCTTTGGAGACATTTACTGCTTGTGTTTGCTTTAGCTGACCCTGACAGAAATGTGATGAGTCCTGAAAATGGCGTGATTGTGTAACATTACAAAGCACTGTTGGGTTTTATTTACTAAAGGCAAAGACACGTTGCACTACAAGTGCACTTGAAACTGCACTTGTAGTGCAAAGTGGATTTGCCCTTAGGAAATAACACCCATTTTCACAGAAAACAGCAATTAGAGCACCACAAAAGTGTTGTAGCATTGAGACAATAATCCACACATTCTTGATTAACAATCTTTTTAATACCAGCACAATCACATGTGCATTTAGAAAAGGTTTTTAAAACAAACCAACATGTTTGTTGTATAACAATTTTTGGAGTCACATTAGAAAAAGTAGAAATGTCCATTTAAGATAAAACAGGCATGTTTAAAACCAACAAGAAAGACACAAATCTTAAACTTACAAAGATCACATTTGGTAGAACTTGAAGGGAATATCAGACATAAGTATTTACAAACTGTGTTTGATATTAGGTTCAGATGGGGTGAAGTCACCCCAGGAAAAGCCAAATTTTGAAGATGCACACAAATAGCCGAATGTCAACATGTGCTAGCTGCCATCACGGGGGGATCAAGGGACGTGTTTTGGGGGTGCAACCCCTTCCTCTCAGCTACTTTATTATTGAGGAAGGAGGAATTTGTCAAAAAATGTAAAAAAATTGTAGCACACAAAAAACAAAGGGATTTGGAGGGGTTTTAAACTCTCCCTAAAACATCAATGATGTTCTTATTTTTTTGAAGAACACCATTGATGTTTTTCTTGATGTTTTCCAAGTCCCTATTACACCCCATGATCTCCCCGATCAGGATCTGTGCACTTTCCGAGGTGAAAGGATCAGGATCCACAACATCACGATCACCTAAAAAGATAGAAACAAAAAAAAAAACAAGTATTATAAATATGCCGGCATCCATCTCTTACCTGAGCCTGTGGTCGCAGACACTCACCTGTTGTGGTGCCAATTTCCACCACGTCTTCCTCCTTCTGCTCTGTTTGTCTTGGGTGGATTTCCCCTTCTTCCAGAGGTGGGTGGTCTCTGGTCTCTGGTCTCCTCGGATGAGGGGTGTCCTCCGAGTCTTTTCTCCCCTATGTAAAAAAAAATGGTATACTTAGCACACAGATATTTGATGGCAGAACTATAAATATGAAACATTGTTTGGAAATGGGTTACAATATTTTTTGTGGGCAGAGTTCCAAGATGTAGCATTTTTCTTGTCCTTTGTCTAGCTGGAATACTTTACCTGTCTTGTACAAGCTTCACAGATGGAGACACCCCTATAGTATACACTGGAGCACCTGTGTGGGCCCCCTAATAAAAAGGGTGTTCATGTGTCCCACACTAGAGCTGCAGCGTCCAGATGTGAAAACTGCTGCTGAGTGTCCTCTCCTTACACTAGTTTGCATTTCATTCTAGTTACAAACCCATCTACCCAACCAAATTAGTTTCAGACAAGTAGGCCCTAAAAAATGTGGCCAAATGCATATGGCCAAAACCATGGTGTTTTCTAGGCCGAACGAACAATGTTTGATACGAACGAATAATGTGCCTATGAACATGAAAGTTGACATTTTAAACTGGACAACAGTTAAGAAAAACACATGGAGCAGCACGAACGTAATAAAAATAAAGAATAGGAACACAGCACAACTACTTACTTTTTTGCAGCACTCTCCGGATCTTTCTGTACTGCTCATGCTCTCTTAATTTGAGGTCCGACCACCGCTTCCTGAGCTGATCTTTCGATCGGCGTACCCCGAAATTCCGGTGCAGACTCTTGACCACTTTCGCCATGATCTTGGCCTTTCTGACATTGGGGTTGGGGTAAGGTCCATAATTCCCGTCATAGTCGGCCTTCTTCAGGATGTCGACCATCTCCAACATCTCCCCAAAGGACACATTTGAGGCCTTAAATCTTCTCCTTCTGGATCCAGACGTTTCTGGCTCCGGGCTTTCCTCCCCCTCCTCCTCGTTGCTGTAATTAGCATGCACCTGCTGTGTCTCCGCCATGTGCTCTTTCCCCACTGCGCCGAATGAAAAGGGGGGGGGAATAGACTAGAAAGAATGTCAGGGGCGGGCGGAGTTACACGCATGCGCAGTGTGTATAAAGCGTAACACGTGTGCGTAGTACGTACGATCTGTGAGCGGAGGAAGGAGTATCGGAGGCGCCGATCGTGATAACAAAGGTAAGATCTAAACTTGGGCCGATACTGCTTCTACATTGTATATGTATGAAGATTAGGAGAGTTTTGCCTGACATTAGGGTTTGTCTCGTGTTGTGTCTTGCAGATAAAATGGATGGCTTCAATAACCACAACTTCCTCCCCCTGTTCATAGACAAATACAGGGAGCTGCCCTGTCTGTGGCAGGTCAAACACCCACATTATAATCATAAACAAAAGAGGCAGGCAGCGCTGGAGAAACTGCTTGAGTTGGTGACGCCAGTGGTCCCCACATCAACCATTCCCTATTTAAAGGCCAAAATTGGTGGCCTGAGGAGCACTTATCTAAGGGAGCACAAGAAGGTCACGGATTCCCAGAGATCCGGAGCTGGAGAAGATGACATTTATGTCCCCAGGCTGTGGTACTATGAGAGACTGCAATTTCTGTCAGACCAGACTGGAGTCAGGGAATCCCTCTCAACCCTTCCTTCCACTCTTCCTTCCACCCCAGCTGAGGCTTCCGATGTCCAACCTGGGACTTCCAGCGAGGAGAAGTGGAGAAGCCCAGATGGAGTCAGGTATATTATTCTTCTACAGATTTCTGGTCAATAAAGGAATGATGTTTACTAGATGTTATTATTGATCACTAATTGCTGATTTAGGAAAGTGTTTTACATATCAATAGACAGTAGTTTGGAAAAATAATTGGGACAAGACTGAAAAATGCTGGGCTCAGAATGATAGTCTTTTATATTTGTTAACATTCAATTTGCAACAATCATGAGGTGAAAATTGTGTGTGATTGATGAATAAAAAACTAAAATGATGTCCCTTTTTCATACACAGGAAGACCTCAGCCAGGAGGAGGCTGTGGAATGTGGCAGCCAGGAGGAGGCTGTGGAATGTGGCAGCCAGGAGGAGGCGGGGCTAAGTGGCAGCCAGGAGAAGCCTGGGCCCAGTCAGAGCCTGACCGAATCGCAGGTTCCTCCCCTCCGCCTTCCATACAAAAGACCAAGGAAGGGGAGTCATGTTCAGGATTCAGCGCTCAGGCTCATTCAGGAGGCTTCTGCATCCCTTAGAGCCACCCCCACTCCTGAAGAGGCCTTTGCCTGCATGGCTGCCACCAAACTGCAGGGCATGCAGGAGGGTCAACGCAAGCTGTGTGAGGATCTTCTGTATAATGTCCTAACTAAGGGGGTGAGTGGCGAAATCACACCCAATAACCACCTGAGTGAGTTGGCCCGTTCCCCTCCTCCTCCTCCTCCTCCTCCTCCTGCTGCCACATCTCCACCACCAGAGCCACAGCGTGGAAGGAAGTGTGGAAGGAAGACCAGAGAGTGATGGCCTGGGTTCAGTCTGGTCTGGCCAAAGATGCAGCCTCTTGTATGACCACAGCCTGGGGACACAGATGTCATCTGCTGCTTTCCAGATCTCTGGGACTTCTGGACAAGACTGCACTCCCTTAGATATGGAATCCTCAGGCCACCAATTTTGCCTGGAAATAATTGATGTCTGCCCTGGGGGTCAAAGGCTTCGCTAATTTCTGCTGTTTCTCCAGCGTTGCCTCCCTCTTTGTTTGGTTCTGAGCCCTTAATAAAGGAATTTTTTGTTTCAATTATACTCGCCTATGTGTGTTTTCATTCAAAAAGGACAGTTTGTTTGTGAGGAGGCAGGTACATTTTGAATATACGATGTGAAATTAACAAGAGACACCAACACCAAACAATCTCCTTGAGATTAAATAACACAAGATAATAATGGTGTTGTGGTAACTTGACACACAAAACACACACAAAAATATTCTGGAGTAAAACACAAAAAAACCACAAAATAAAAACAGCCTTGAAAAAAATACAAACCCCCAAAAAATAAAAACAGCCTTGAAAAAAATACAAAACAAAAATAAAACAACAAAATAGAAATTTGGTCAGATGTGACAAATCAAAATATATTGAGGGAATCCCGATAAATAATAAAGAAATAAGTTTGTGAGAAGTCTGTGTGAATATGAGCAGAAAAACTACTTCATTCTTCTCACATTATAAAGAAGAAGAGAGTGCGCTGTATTAAACAATTTAAAACATTGCAGTGTGATGAAAGTGCTGTATCCATTCCAAACGCTAATTTTACCAGACCGAGCTGTTCCGTCTTCTTTTTCTTCTGAGCATGCGTGGCACTTTGTGTGTCGGAACTGGCAACACACAGTCGGAATTGACGCGATCGGATTTTGTTGTCAGAAAATTTTATAGCCTGCTCTCACACTTTGTGTGTCAGAAAATCCGATGGAAAAAGTCAGATGGAGCCCACACACGGTTGGAATGTCCGACAACACGCTCCGATCGCACATTTTCCGTCGGAAACTCTGATCGTGTGTACAGGGCATAAGAGCTGTCCGTCACTAAATGTTCATCCTTTCCCTTCAAGACCAAGGTAGTTAGGGTTGCCACCTTTTCTTCACGTCAAACCCAAACACTTAAGAGGCGCACATCAATTTATTTTTTATTTTTTTTATGTATAGTGTACACATATATTTTGTGATTAAATAGCATTTCTAATGCTATGGAGTTAATCACAACTTTCCAAATTATTTGCTGTAGAAAGACACTCCTTTCCTGAATGCACTTTTGGTGTAAACGCTTCTCTTCTAATAAAAACCTGTAAATGCCTATAAGTGCATGGGCTTACATAGAGGTACTTTTACAGGCTGAAAAAAATGCCAAATGCCTGTAAAAGTGCCATTTTGTAAGCCCAGTGTGCATAAGGCCTTCGTCTGTACAGTCCCTTTGCACATGGGGCATCTCATTTCTGTACCTCCAATCCAAGTATTCTTGTATGCTAGGATGGCACAGGTATCTATCCCTGCTGCCTGAAGCCAGTCAAAATAAATGGCAGGCTGAAATTTGCTGTAACTGGACAGAGCTGAGTGCTGTACCAAGTTGTACTCTTTTTAGTGCCCTATGCACCCAGGACGAATGCCCGCAACAGACGTCTTGCATTCTAGGCATTTGTTCCTGGTTGCATAAGGCCTTAAATAGCAGTATCACTTACTACACTGTCTAGCCGCAACAGCTTTCAGCCTTTCATAGAGAAATCTTTTACAGGCTGCCGGCAGCGGGACTGGTGGATGCACCTGTGCCTTCCACCTGCACAAAAAAACACATCCTCAGGCATACAGTGCCTTGAAAAAGTATTCATACCCCTTGAAATTTTCCACATTTTGTCATGTTAAAACCAAAAACATAAATATATTTTATTGGGATTTTATGTGATAGATCAACACAAAGTGGCACATAATTGTAAAGTAGAAAGAAAATGATAAATGATTTTCCAATTTTTTTACAAATAAATATCTGAAAAGTGTCAATACTTTGTAGAACCACCTTTCGCTGCAATTCCAGCTGCAAGTCTTTTGGGGATGTCTCTACCAGCTTTGCACATCTAGAGAGTGACATTTTTGCCCATTCTTCTTTGTAGAATAGCTCAAGCTCTGTCAGATTGGATGGAGTGCGACTGTGAACAGCAATTTTCAAGTCTTCCCACAGATTCTCAATTGGTTTTAGATCTGGACTTTGACTCGGCCATTCTAACACATGAATATGCTTTGATCCAAACCATTCCATTGCAGCTCTGGCTGTATGTTTAGTGTAGTTGTCCTGTTGGAAGGTGAACCTCTGCCCCAGTCTCAAGTCTTTTGTAGATTCTAACAGGTTTTCTTCTAAGCATGCCCTGTATTTGGCTCCATCCATCTTCTCATCAACTCTGACCAGCTTCCCTCTCCCCGCTGAAGAAAAGCATCCCTGCAACATGATGCTGCCAGCACCATGTTTCACGGTGGGGATAGTGTGTTCAGGGTAATGTGAAATGTTAGTTTTCCGCCACAAATAGCGTTTTGCTTTTAGGCCAAAAAGTTCAATTTTGGTCTCATCTGACCAGGGCACCTTCTTCCACATGTTTGCTGTGTTCCCCACATGGCTTCTTGCTTACTGCAAACGGGACTTCTTATGGCTTCCTTTCAACAATGGCTTTCTTCTTGCCACTCTTCCATAAAGGCCAGATTTGTGAGGTGCACGACTAATAGTTGTCCTGTGAACAGATTCTCCCAACTGAGCTGTGGCTCTCTGCAGCTCCTCCAGAGTTACCATGGGCCTCTTGGCTGCTTCTCTGATTAATGCTATCTTTGCCCGGCCTGTCAGTTTAGTGGACAGCCATGTCTTGGTAGGTTTGCAGTTGTGCCATACTCTTTTCATTTTCGGATGATGGATTGGACAGTGCTCCGTGAGATGTTCAAAGCTTGGGATATTTTTTTATAACCTAACCCTGCTTTAAACTTCTCCACAACTTTAGCCCTGACCTCTCTGATGTGTTTCTTGGCCTTCATGATGCTGTTTGTTCACTAAGGTTCTCTAACATTCTCTATGAGGGCTTCACAGAACAGCTGTATTCATACTGAGATTAAATTACACACAGGTGGACACTATTTACTAATTAGGTGACTTCTGAAGTCAATTGGTTCCACTAGATTTTAGTTAGGAGTATCAGATTAACCACTTCAATACAGGGCATTTTCACCCCCTTCCTGCCCAAACCAATTTTCAGCTTTCAGCGCTATAACATTTTGAATGACAATTGCGTGGTCATGCAACACTGTACCTATATATTTTGATCATTTTTTCCCCACAACAAGAGCTTTCTTTTGGTGGTATTTGATCGCCTCTGCGATCTTTATTTTTTGTGCTTTAAACAAAAAAAGAATGACAATTTTGAAAAAAAACACAATATTTTTTATTTTTTGCTATAATAAATATCCCAATTTAAAAAAAAAAAAGTCTTCTTCAGTTTAGGCCGATATGTATTCTTCTACATATTTTTGGTAAAAAAAAATTGCAATAAGCGTATATTGATTGGTTTGCACAAAAGTTATAGCGCCTACAAAATAGGGGATAGATTTATGGCATTTTTTTTTTATTTTTTTTTACTAGTAATGGCGGTGATCTGAGATTTTTATCAGGACTGCGATATTGCGGTGGACAAATTTGACACTTTTGACACATTTTTGGGACCATTGACAATTGTACAGAGATCAGTGCTATAAAAATGCACTGATTACTGTATAAATGTCACTGGCAAGGAAGGGGTTAACACTAGGGGGCAATCAAGGGGTTAAATGTGTTACCTAGGGAGTGATTCTAACTGTGGGGGGAGGGGACTGACTGGGGGAGGTGACCGATCGGTGTCCCTGTTTATAAGGGACACGTGATCAGTCTCCTCTCCCCTGACAGGGCATGGGTCTGTGTGTTTACACACACAGATCGACGTCCCTGCTCTGTGACAAGCAATTGTGGGTGCCTGGTGGATATCGCGGCCGCCGGGCACAGCAGACCTAGGCGGCGGCACGCGTGCTCCCCTAGACAGCTGGGAACCGAGGACGTCATATGACGGCCGTCCAGGATGAGAGAGACACCTTGCGGCCGTCATGTCTATACGCGGGAAGGGACGTGGTTAAAGGGGGCTGAATACAGATGTACACCACACTATACAAATATTGATTTGAAAAAAAAATTGAAAACCATTTATCACTTTCTGTCCATTTCACAATTATGTGCCACTTTGTGTTGGTCTATCACATAAAATCCCAATAAAATACAATTACGTTTTTGGTTATAATATGACAAAATGTGCACAATTTCAAGGTGTATGAATATTTTTTCAAGGCACTGTAGAGGCTAAATGAGGCTTTGGGAGGCATTACATTGCAGTGAATTCTGAATCACATAGAGCAAAGCTGTAAATCTTTCCTAAATCAATAGAAACCATATTCTTACCCACAACATACTAATCCAATAATATTTCAGAATTGTGAGTCTCACAAACATGTCTAAAATTAAAGAACCATTTTGAAAAAATAAAACAGACTATGGGCAGAAATCATGTATATATTACTCACAGCAGAAACGGGTCTGCGGGTGCCAGGGACTGAATGTCCGCTGGCA
Source organism: Aquarana catesbeiana (assembly GCF_042186555.1). NCBI lineage: Eukaryota > Metazoa > Chordata > Amphibia > Anura > Ranidae > Aquarana > Aquarana catesbeiana. The sequence continues at coordinate 416,603,424 of NC_133325.1, read as the reverse complement.
CCCGCCGATCGCTGGGAAGAGACACAGAACGGAGATCTGCCTATGTAAACACATATGATCCACATGTCTGCAGTAATGTGGGTGCACAAAAAAAGAAGTTCAGAGCAAATGGCTCTGTAAGATCATCCAGCAACTCTGAGAGTCATGTACTCAGCAATCTGAGATGATGTATTGGGTTTGTTTTCTTTTTTGGGGTGTTTGGAAAATTGAAAGAACAGCTGCTGTGTTAGGCTACTACTGCTGCTGCTACAACCCTCACCATCTTGAACATTGACTACCTCTACCATATTTCTGGGTGGAATAATGGATGGCACTAATTTGCCATGCATGAACCTTCACCAAACAAGGTCTAACCCTTTCTTTAACCCCTTACCATCAAATGTACACAAATTTGGAGGTGGGCCTTTCTCTGTGGGGCAGCATATGTGTATATACAGAATGCTTACATTATGGAGACTGAGCTGTCAGTGAAAGCTCCAGGTCTCACCCCCCAAAAAAAACATAGAATAAAATAAAATAGCTAGATCTCAGTCAGTGTCAGGGTTAGGGTCAAGGCCAGGGTCAAAGATCAGGGTCAAAAGTCAGGGTCAGTGTGTTTTTAGGTAGGATTAAAATACACACTGTTGTTTCTGGGCCCCACTATGTGTACAAACAACAAATGTACTTTAACCTGATGCCATCCGTGCTATAGCCAAATGACAGTGTCAGGGAAGGCATTTCCGTGGTGCTGATGGAATCTCTTGGCACACACATATGCGCATGCACAGACCGGCAAATGGCCGGGCAGATGTGCATAATCGCGGGCAAAGGTACGCACGTGCGCACTTGCTAATCTATGCGTGCTCATGAACACTCTCACATCTATGCATGCATCTGTCACTAATGCTGGCGCCAAGCGGGCTATTTAAACAGGCTTCAGTATTGGCTCTTTGCTTATTGCAGATTCTGTGTGTTGTTCCTGATTCCGAGTGACCTCTGATCTTGTTCCAGCTTACCTCTGACCTGCGTTTGTCTGCTACCTACCCTGATCGCAGCTTGTCTTTGGATTCTGCCTCCTGTTTCTGCTTGATTGATCTTCCGTGCTGACTTGGCTTGTTACCTGACCATCCTGCTGCCTGCCGTCTATGCCTGATCTGTCCGACCGCTACCAACTGACTTGTCTGACCCTGCATCTTGCTCATCCAGCCTGCTACAGCTCCCAGTCCAGCAAGCTTCCATTTGGTACTGCTTCTAGCTGCTTACTACAGTCTGCCACCAAGCATTGTGCCAGCTCATCTACTACCAGCCTGCTTTGCTGCCACATCTATCTGCTGACTGCTGCTGTGCAGACTACTGGACTGATTACAGGTACCTCGCCGTGTTCCTGTGGCTGCTGTCTCACTGTCAGTGGCCCACAAGCTGGAGCTGTATGAGAGGCCTCCTCTACATGTCAGGCTCCCTGACCTAGTACGTGACAGGCAGCTACAGCGCGAGCTTACTTTGCCAAGAGGGCATCTATTGATGTCCTCTCGTGAACGCTCTTCTCCCTGCAGTGCGTGGGCAGAGCACTTTGTGTTCGCTGAGTCCAAAGGATAGATAGGGGTAAAGGGCCAATCACATTGGTCCTTTACCACGTGATCAGCTGTGTCCAATGACAGCTGGTCATGGATGTCAACACAAGCCTATCATCTACTTTTTGCTCCTTCCGCTGTCAGTGTGAGACAAGAAGAAGAAAGCCGATGACCGGCTTGTGTTAAGGGGCACTGGCACTGGCTATTAGTGTCCTGATTATCAGTGCAGTCCCAACAGTTCCCACCAGTGCTGTCAATCAGTGCCCACCAGTGTTGCCATTCAGTGCTCATCAGTGCTGTCAATCAATGCCCATCAGTGCTTCCAATCAGTGCCCATCAGTGCTTCCAGTCAGTGCCGGTCAGTGCCCATCAGTGCCTTCTCATCAATGTCTCCTATCAGTGCCACATATCAATGCCCATCAGTGACCAATGCCCATCAGTGCCACCTATCAGTGCCACCTATCATTGCCCAACAGGGCTGTCCCATCAGTGTCCATCAGTGCCACCTATCAGTGCCCATCAGTGCCGCCTCATCAGTTGCCCTTGAGCGCATTCTATCAGTTCCCATTAGAGCAGCCTATCAGTGCCCATTGGTGTACACTTATTAGCGCACATCAGTGAACAAGAAAAGTTACCTGTTTGCAAAATTTTATAACAAACTGAAAAAAATGTTTTTGTTTTTTTTTTTCAAAATTCTTGATCTTTTTTCATTTGTTTAGCAAAAAATAAAAAGCTCAGTGGTGATCAAATACCACCAAAAGAAAGCTCTATTTGTGTGAAAAAAAATTCAAAGTGTGACAGCGCTGAAAGCTAAAAATTTGCCTGGGCTAGACATGTGCAGAACAAATAAAAATTGTTTTGTTTATTTTCGATTTTTTATTTAAATAAATTTGTTTAGTTAAAACTGTTTAATCCATTTAATTCATTTTCGGAATTTGTTTTGTTTATTCGTATTGGAAACTATTCTAATCTTCAAATTAGAATTTGGATCGATTCAAAAGATTTTTGAATCAATTTTGAATAATTTTCAAATTCGAAAAGTTTTCAAATTTGAATCGTTTTTGAATTTGAATACTTTTTCAAGTTCCAAAGAGAATAAAATAGAATAGAAAATAAAGGAATAGAATAGAAAAAAATAGAATAGAATAGAAAAAACTATAACAGAAAATAAAAGGATACAATATAATAGAGTAAAGCAGAAAAACATAGTATAGAAAATAAAAGAACAGAATAGAATGGAATAGATTAGAAAGGAATATAATAGAATAGAAAAGAATAGAATTAAAAAAAACAATAGAATAGAAGAGAATAGAAATAAAATAACAATTTTCCAAAATTCAAATAAAATCTATTTGAATTTGAATAGAATAGAAAACAACAGCATAGAATAAAATAGAATGAATATAACCATCTTCCTTTTCTAATCTATTATTTTCTATTCTATTCAAATTTGAATTGATTCTATTTGAATTTTGGGAAATGGTTATATTCTTTCTATTCCATTGTTTCTTTAATTATATTATTTTTCTATTTGTTTATTCTATTTTTTATATTCTATTATTTTATTTTCTATTCTATTCTTTTCTATTCTATTCTATTCTATTATTTTCTATTCGAAAATTAGAATTTCTGAAGATGGTTATACTCTTTCTATTTGTTTATATTCCAATCTGTTGTTTTTTTATACTATACTGTTATTTTATTTTATATTCTATTCTAATCTATTCTTTTCTATTCTATTATAGTTTATTCTATTCTATTCTTTTTTTTCTATTTTGTTCTATTCTTTTCTTATGTATTCAAATTCAAATTTATTCTATTTGAAATTCGAATTTCAGAGGATGGTTATATTCTTTCTATGTTATTCTATTCTATTTGTTTCTATTATATTCTAGTCTATTCTGTTCTTTTATTTTCTATTCTGTTTTGTTCTGTGTTACCCTATTCTATTCTATTCTTTTATTTTCTGTTATATTCTTTTCTATTCTATTATTTTTTTTCTATTCTATTACTTTATTTTCTATTTTTTATATTCTCTTTGGAAATTGGAAAACTTTTTGAATTCAAATTTTGTCTAAATCTCAAGGGACTGCAGGGGACAAATCTTAATTAAAAATGAGTATTGCAGCTTAAATGTGAGTATTGCTGTTTTTTTTTTTTTGTTGTTCATTTTTTTTTTAACTCTAGAGGAACAATTATAAAAAAAATATATATATATAGTTGTGCGTCAAATAAATAAAGCCAAAATATATTCCCATACAATACAGCTTAATTAGATTTATTGTGGAAATAGGTAGCCTCTACAAAAATTCAGCTTTTCGGTACAAACTTTCAGGTATAAAAACTGAACAAGCAAGTTATTGTGGGAAATGAATATCTATTTCCCTAAAAAAATAGTTAAAATAGTATAAACCTTCGAAATTAAAAATGAACAAAGCATATCCCCATATAGTGTGCACTTGCCTCAGTCCATAGCACTTAGTGTGGATCCCATCTTCTCTCTCTTTACTCTTGTATCTGCATGGGTAACTGTTTTTTTTCCACATACCAGGCAGACCTTGGAGACAACCCCACACAGCAGGTGGTTGACAGTCTCAAATGTGCATATGAGGCTTGTACATTGGAAAGCTGTGGAGAAGACAAGGCTGCACATAAACAGATACAAATAGTAGAAGGGTTTAATTCATAGTTGTGTATCACCTGAGGCTAGTCACTTCACTAGGCTTATGTAAGGGTTTATTTTGTGCACTTAATGTATTTCTAATGCTATGTACACACGATCGGACATTCCGACAACAAAACCGTGGATTTTTTTCCGACGGATGTTGGCTCAAACTTGTCTTACATACACATGGTCACACAACTCTTGTTGGAAATTCTGAACGTCAAGAACGCGGTGATGTACAACACAAATGACGAGCCGAGAAAAATGAAGTTCAATAGCCAGTGCGGCTCTTCTGCTTGATTCTGAGCATGCGTGGACTTTTGTGCGTTGGAATTGTGTACACACAATCGGAATTTCCGACAAGTCTTGTTGTCGGAAAATTTGAGAGCTTGCTCTCAAACAGTTGTTGTCAGAAATTCCGACAGCAAATGTCGGATGGAACATACACACGGTCAGAATTTCCGACAGCTAGCTCCCATCGAACATTTGTTGTCGGAAAATCCTATCGTGTGTACGGCCCATTAAGCTAAAAGAGCAATATACTCTGTCAAAACATAGAACTATTTTAAAATAGTTTTAAGTAGAAAAAGTTTAGTGTTGAACAACTTTAACAATCTAACTGTAGAAATAGATAACCGGGGTATAGAAAAAGGCTGTCATAGCTCTTGTTTGGAAAATAATTGTATTTTGGAAAATGCTTTCTCAAACAATAATGGAAGCTTTAATCAGCAAACAAAGTGAGTCAATGCACTAATGTCCTTAAAACCACCCACTGCCTCTGCCTGCGAGTTTGAATATAGTGGCATTTTTCTCTTTCTACAAAATAGTGAAAGTGCTTGTATTTTGCCACTTGCGTGCTTGCCTAACACCTACAACCTTTTCTCATCCTCTCCCTCACCACAAACCAAATCAAATGACACTCTCCAGCTGCATGATGGGTTTTTTTTATGGCCAGCATGCCCCTGCATTTCATCCCCTGTTAAATGGCTGTTGCAATAGGAGGACAAAACTGGTTCCTAGGATATATGGGATAATACGGATTGGGGAAAGGTCTCATACTGTGACAAATAACACACACAGCTCAAAAATGAAAAAAATTACAGCACCAAAGATTACATGATTTGAGTTGATTTACTCTTCTTGAGATAAGATTCTGTGAAAATAATAATGTGATCTTTCTATAGTGTTAAATAAGAGTCTGACACCAAGGTAGTGTTCCAGTATTCTGCTTGATTGCCAGCTAATTAATAATAGTAATAGTACTGAAAGTGTAGGCCAGTGATTTGTCAGACCAATGCAAGCAGTGACAGGGGCTGGACTGGTTTTGGCATGGCCCATACCCCACAAAAAAAAAAAAAACAAGAAAGAAGAAGCATGCCCCTCTCCTGAAATCCATACTAGTTCATTACCCAAGCATGCAGCCTGAGAGTGAGAAAAGAGAGGGCAGTAAGCATGCTACCCCCCTTCCTGAACCATACCAGGCCACATATCCTCAACATAGGGAGGGTACCTAGGCAGGGCCTCCTGGCAAGGCAACTTATTTCCAGACTGATGAATAGGGTTCTGCCCGAGCATGAGTTTGGGCTGAACATTTGCCTGTTTGCCCCGTCAACACCCTGCAATTCCCCTTTTCAATTCATTCTGCGCCCTGAGTGGGCAAAGCTTTGTCCACTCAGGGCGCAGTGTAAGCTGGTCGTTCGGCCCATATTTATTGATGAAGACATGTGCCTCTTCCTCACATACCTGTGGATGTGAAGGTGTAATGCTTACCCCTAATGCAAGTGGTCAGACATTATAGCTAATTTCTGTGTTCTTCACCCATAACAGCCCCCTTTCCCATAAGGCAAGCAGGCCTACCAGTACTCAATTGCCCCCAGGACCTGTACACAATGCTATAGTGCCTTGCTACCAAGCCAGGGCATGCGTGAGCTGAGTAAAGCAAACACGTACTTGCGGTTGGCAGACAGGCAGAGTGGTTCAATGGCAGTCCAGGTACAAGGCAGGCAAAGTTTAGAGAATAGTCGATATCCGATCTGAGGTCATACACAGGGAAATCCAATCAGCAGAGCAGACAAACAGGTAGATTGGAAAACATATTACAAAAACATTATCACAAGCATGAAACTGCAAGCTCGAATGGCTTATATCAGGTTTGGTCTCCACCCAGAGCCTGGCCAAATCAATCAACTTGCAGGTGGACAGACAGACAAGGAGAATGCCATATCCAAAACTAGGATGCTGGAATGAGGTGCAGGAGCGCTAGATGCTCCTGACAGAAGACCTGCAGGAAGGGGGTACTTATCTGAATTTGAAAGCTCCCTGTAAATTAATGGTTTCTGCAGATATCTGCCCCTCCTCCCTACATGAATCAGTATGTACCCTTGGTTACTCATTTGCCCCCCAATGGACTTCATGCCTTAAATTACATTTCCCTAGCTGGTATACTTGACCAATGCTGTCACCTGAGATCCCCTGCCCCTTTGTTGTCAGGAAATGTTATTCACGGCTAGGAGTTCCTTTGGTACAAATAATTTCGACAGGCTGGAGTGTGGGGTTTTTTTTCCCTCCACTTGTCAGCAGGCATTGTTTTTCAAGAAAGAAGAAGTGGATAGTGGCTACTTTAAGTTAATCTTCATACACCTTCCATAGATTTCGTCTCTAAATTCCTTGCAATTTTGTTGAACTCTTGTTTAATCGAACTTAAGAAAATTTGACAATTACTAATAAAAGGTTAAAAAAAATTAAAGCAGAAATTGTATGTTTTTTGGCCCCAAAATATCTCTTAGACTTGTACAGGAAGCAAGACCTCACATGATTTTAGATGAATAAAAACAAAATGACACCAGCGCTAAATGGTAGACACCTGTAAAGCAATCAAAAAGTGGGGCAATATAAATCAATAGAGAGGGGTTTAAACCCAGCGCCGGTGAAAAAGCACCATAACTGAAACGGATTAGACAGTACACACACAAAAAATCCAGCGCTCAATGGGTTAAAAATAGTCCCCAACAGATGAAAAACTTATGTTAAATGATAAGAAAGTTTATTCAAAAATGCAGCTGGTAAAAACAGTCCCGTTCGTTCACAATAATCAAGCAAAAAATAGGATTATATAGTCACCTGAAATCCACTGAGCAACCAGGAGCTTGTATTGAGTTCCAACCAGAGCCTTTCTCCCAAATCATGGGAGAGAGGGGAGAAAGAAGGATGAGCACAATGGAGGGCGAGAAAGCTGACTGAATCACTGCTGGGTCAGGGTGTGTTCCCCAGGGACTTGCTCACTCACATGCAGATGGAGATCAGTGTGTGGAGGAGTAAAACACACCAGCCGCATACAGCAGATCGAAGGAGCAGGGGACCATCCCACGAGTGGCAGTGACTGGATTTTTTGTGTGTGTACTGTCTATGATTTTAGATGAATACACTAGGAACTTACCTCTTTTCTATGCCAGGAAACGGAAAGCACTACATTTAGTATTAACAGCCTTTGCTGCATAGCTTTTTCTTGGCAAATAATTATCCATGCTAGGAAAATGGTAGAAGCTATTGGCACCAATGTTGTTTCCAGTCAAGACACAGTGTTCCTATGCAGCTTTAAATAGAATTTCTATTTACAGGAACATGCCTTCCAACTGTCTTTGCTACAGAGACACAGATCCTCTTTGGAACCCACCTGTCCATTTAAACTGTAAAACATAGATCCCTTTGCATTTGATCCTTCTCACATACATTTTTGTTCAGTTTCTTTCTGTTTTAAATTTGATAAAAGATTTACAAAATGATATTGATTATACAGCTCTGAATTTCTTGCTGTGTTGCAGGTTATATCTTTGTACGGGTCAAAATGCGTGGACCTAACAAACAAAACACGTCATTAAAAATGACAGGATGCAGCTTATGTTACTTTGTTGAGGCAAAAACTGGTTGCAGTCCCCAATTAAAGCATAACTAAACCCTGCTATCCTTTATAGACAAGGAAAGTGCCATTTTACCCTCTGTTTAGATCTGCAGCTGTCATGGTGTTGAACTTGTGATTAGGTATGGCACCAGCCATTTGAGGGCTTGAAACTTTGGTTGAGAGCTAACATAAGCATGCTAGCAACAGTAAAAGCTATCGACAGAGGCATGCCTTGAATGTAACTGTGTTGGGAAACAGTTAAATCAGTGGGTTTAGTTCTACTTTAAAACTTACTTTATAATGCCATGATGTGGGATCACCAACTTACTGCCTAATTAAGCACAGTCTTTAGAAAAGACCTCTCAGGGCCAGCAAATGTATTTCTTTCAAATGTATAGCTATGTACCAGTTATACCCACCCACTCCGGTTATGTAAGTATTTGCTGTTTGGGTTGTGTTAAGTAAGTAAATGAGAGTTGTGCACGTCTAAAGCTTATTAGATCTCAACTGCCGTCAGATTAGCTGGATTGATAGTTCAGCTTCTTTGGGTTTCTCCTGGGCCCTGTTTTACTGTACGTATCCTTCTGTTGTCAGTAAGGGCACTGTGCTTCTAAAAATAGCATGCAAGCTGTATTAATCAGAATTATGAATATTTATTTCTCCCTGGCCAACCAGTAGGAGTTTTGCTTGCTATTGGTGCATGCTGAGAGAGGGTATAAATATTTGGGGTGTGACTTTGGGAAGTCAGTCTGCTCTCCCCTGGTCCTCCTGCTTGGTGGAAGGTGTGTTGTGCTGATGAAGTCTCTGAGGGCTGCTGACTGAGAGAGTGACCATGGAGCTAGACAGAGGCTGTAGAGCCTTGAAGCACCTCAAGATGTTGTGAGGACCCTGGAGAAGCTGGGATATGGAGCTTGGACCTCACTGGAGTATGGTGTCTTCTAATCAGGGTGCTGGCAGCTGATTTAACAAGTGATTTACAGTCAGGAGCTACAGTCGCAGAATGCTGGGTCGGCTTCAGGGTTCTTTAACTGTGAAGACTGTGAGTATTTTTGCTCTCTTTTTGTGGAGTCTTCCAGTCTGCTAGTTCCTGGATGTCCTGTGCCCTATCCCTCTTTCCCTGGAGTTTTAGTGGGAGCTAATAAACTCCTTTTTGTTTTGCACCTTAAAGTGACTGGCTCCCATATGTTCACATCCCACTAATGCCTAAGTAATTTACACCTTGATGTGAAATGTTAGCCTACCCTGTCTCTGGGGTTACTACAGTGCTTCTGGGGGTCAGGGGGTGCTACATATCCTACAGTACATACACTGCATATACATCCAAAAAATTAAATTGTTTCTACTACCCCACAAACTATACCAATATTACACATCCTATAGTTTTCACCCACACACATGTTCATTCACAATTTGTTAAGGTCTTTTATATGCATTGGTTAAAGTCAGTTCATTTTACATATTCTTCATTGAGCCACAAGACCTAGTCTCTATGTCCATTGCATGGAAACCATATAGGGTACTGTTAAAATTTCACATGCTTATACAGGATCACAAGCTCCTTGATGTACTTTTCAGAAGTTCATTGGAGAAGTTACATTTGCAAGGTTCCACACCCTTAAAGTGATTGTAAAGTCTCATTTTATTTTTCTATAAAAATAACAAACATTTTATACTTACCTGCTCTGTGCAGTGGTTTTGAACAGGGCAGCCCCAATCCTCCTGCCGAGTGCCCTATAGCAAGCAGCTTGCTATGGGGGCACCCGAACCAAGTCACAGCTTTCTGTGTCTATTCAGACACGAAGCCCTGGTTCAGGCCCTCTCTATCCTGATTGGCTAACTGCTTTGATTGACAGCAGCCGGAGCCAATGGCGCTGCTGTGTCTCAGCCAATCAGGAGGGAAAGTCCCAGATCGCAGAGGTACTCATGGACATCTCTGGATGGAGATGGGGCTCAGGTCTGTTGATGATGGGGTTATGGTATGGGAGGAGAACTATGTACTGGGGGAGAGAAAAGCTTTGAGGGTGAAAGGGGGAGTCATTTTTAGTTTAAAGTGGCCAGTGAGATATGCATTCCTGAATCTTACCTTCTGTACATAGCATTCTCCTTGTACTTTGCACACTTCTGGACACTACACTACATAACACACTCTTGAGCCCTGCACTGTGTATGTAGTGCACTCCTGAACCCTGCACCCTATGCATAGTGCACTCATGAATTCTGTACATAGCACACTCCTGAACCCTGCACTCTGTTGGTAGCACACCTCTGAACTCTGTATTTTGTATGTAGCGCACTCCTGAATTATGCACTCCGTACGTAGCGCACTCCTGAACCTGCACTCTGTGCGTAGCGCACTCCTGAACTCTGCGTGTAGTGCACTCCTGAACTCTGCACTCTGTGTGTAGCATGCTCCGGAACTCTGCACTCTATATGTAGCGTACCCCTGAACTATGAACTATTCACTTTGTATGTACACTGCATACTCCTGGACTTTGCACTCTGTATGTAGCGCACTCCTGAACTCTGCATTCTGTACATGAGACACTCTTGAACCCTGCACCCTGTGCATAGCACACTCCTGAACTCTTTACACAGCACTCTTCTGTGCGCATTTCACTCCTGAACTCTGTACATAGCGCATTCCTAAACTCTGCACTTTGAACATAGTGCACTCCTGAACTCTGCACTCTGTACATACTGCACTCATGAACCCTGCACTCTGTATGTAGCACACTACTATTGAACCCTGTAATCTGTGCATAGTGCACTCCCGTCTTTTTTTTTAAAGTGTCCAGTGAGATATGCAGTCCGGAATCCTGCCTTCTGTACATAGCATTCTTCTTAATTCTGTACTCTGCGCACTCCTAAACCCTGCACTCTGTATATCATGCACTCCCGAGCCCTGCATTCTGTATGTTGTGCACTCATGAACCCTGCACCCTGTGTGCAGCACAATCATGAACTTTGTACATAGCACTCTCCTGAACCCTGCACTCTGTGGGTAGTGCACTCCTGAACTCTGTACTTTGTATAAAGCACACTCCTGAACTCTGCACTCTGTACGTAGCGTACTCCTGAATTATACACTCTGTACGTAGCTCACTCCTGAGTCTGCACTCTGTGTGTAGTGCACTCCTGATCTCTGCCTTCTGTGCATATCGCACTCCTGAACTCTGCCTTCTGTGCATATCGCACTCCTGAACGCTGCCTTCTGTGCATAGCGCACTCCGGAACTCTGCACTTGGTATGTAGCATACTCCTGAACTCTGCACCCTGTGCTTAGTGCACTTTGGAATTTTGTACATAGCACACTCCTGAACCCTGCACCTTGTACGTAGCACATCCCTGGACTCTGTACACAGCACTTTCCTGAATCCTGCACTCTGTGCACAGTGCACTCCAAAATGCTGTACTTTGTATGCAGTGCACTCCTGGACTCTGCACTCTGTACATAGCGCACTCATGAACTCTGCACACTGTATGTAGCGCACTCCTGAACTCTGCACGCTGTACATAGCGCACTCCTAAATTTATGTACTCTGTACATAGTGCACTCCTGAACCTGCACCCTGTATGTAGCGCACTCCTGAACTCTGCCTTCTGTGCCTAGCCCACTCCTGAACTCTGCACACTGAGTAGCGCACTTCTGAACTTTGCACACTCCTGTACTCTGTACATAGCACTCTCCTGAATCTTGCACTCTGTGCACAGTACATTCCTGAACTCTGCAATCTGTATGTAGTGCACTCTGGTATCTATCCTTTAGCCAGCTGCATATCCACGGAATCACCCAAGGGTTAAGTCCTAGCTTGTACAACTTTTTGTATTAGATCATTATGTGGAACTGTATCAAATGCTTTGCTGAAATCAGAATAGGGATCACAAAAGCACCACTCTGGTCCAAAACATTAGTGACATAGTAAACAAATTCAGATTAGTCTGACATTATCTGGCTTAAGTAAAACCATGCTGCTTTGGATCCAATGAATTGTGTGTGTTCAAGTGATCAATGATCCTTCTTTTTAGGAGTGATTTCATGAACTTCACTACAACTTCACTACAACAGATGTTAAACTTACTGGCCTGTAATTGCCAGCTTCTACGTCGTTACCCATTTTGTAGATAGGTACAATATAAGCTTCCCACCAGTCATTGGGAACTTCTCCTGTCAAAAGAGATTGATGAGATCAGTAATGGCTCAACAACTATGACTCAAAGTTCTCTTAGAATGAATGTATACTATCCGAACCCATTGCTTTATTAAGCTTTACTAAGCCAGTTCCACTGCTGCTTCTGTCTCTAGAAATCCTGAAAATGAACCGTCATTACAAGAACCAATATGTTCCCCCAACTTTTCATTTATTTCTGAGAATATAAAGATTTGTTTAAATGGTTTGCTACATTCAGGTTTCCCTCAACATAAGTGTTGTACCCAGTTTTCATTTTAGTGATTCCATTGTATTTTTTCCTTCACTGATGTTCCTATAAAATGATGTTTCTCCTTTCTTAATAGATTTAGCCATTTCCTCCACTTTCTGTGCTTTGATGGCACTGATAATGTGTTTGGCCTCCTTTTGTTGTTATACAGTTCTCTATTAGGGCGTACACACGGTCGGACTTTGTTCGGACATTCCGACAACAAAATCCTAGGATTTTTTCCGACGGATGTTGGCTCAAACTTGTTTTGTCTACACACGGTCGCACAAAGTTGTCGGAAAATCCGATCGTTCTAAACGCGGTGACGTAAAACACGTACGTCGGGACTTTAAACGGGGCAGTGGCCAATAGCTTTCATCTCTTTATTTATTCTGAGCATGCGTGGCACTTTGTCCGTCGGATTTGTGTACACACGATCGGAATTTCCGACAACGGATTTTGTTGTCGGAAAATTTTATCTCCTGCTGTCCAACTTTGTGTGTCGGAAAATCTGATGGAAAATGTCCGATGGAGCCCACACACGGTCGGAATTTCCGACAACACACTCCGATCGGACATTTTCCATCGGAAAATCCGACCGTGTGTACGGGGCATATCAGCTACACTTTCTGTTTCCTTGAATCTCCCATATGCTGATTTCTTCTCCTTTAGCATCCTACTTACCTCTTTAGTTAATTATATTGTTTTCTTTTTCTTACGTTTACTCTTACTAATTTGCCTGACATGTGCTGTAATCTGGTTGCCTCCTGAATGGTAGACTTTAACGGTGCCCACTAATTAATGACTCCTGATGTTTTACTCCAACCTTTAAATTCATTTTTTAGATTTTCAGAAGACTTAGCTCTTTTGAAATCCAAAACTTTTGTATATGATTTTTCAGGTTCTGTTTTATTATCAAACCAAAGACATTAGGGATCCCTAGAACCCAATTTTTCTCCATCTTCAACAGCAGAAAATCGATCCTAATTTGTCAGTACTATGTCTAGCATATGATCTCATCTGGTTGGGTTATTTAACCGCTTGCCAACCAGCCACCGGAGTTATGCCGCGTACACACGGTCGGACTTTCCGGCGGACTTGGTCCGGCGGACCAGAGTGTGCCGGACAATCCGCCCGTGTGTAGGCGCCAGCGCACTTTTCCGGCGGACTTTTTCCCCAAAGTCCGCCGGACCAAGATTTGAAACCTGTTTTAAATTTATCCACCGGACTCAGTTTCGGGCGGAAAGTCCGCTCGTCTGTGTGCTGGTCCGATGGACCAGATACGACACGAGGGCAGGGTATTGCATCTCGCGCTCGCTGCAATAGGAAAAACAGATTTTCCTATTGCGGTGAGCGCGGGGCATACCAGGCCCTTAGGTCTGGTATGGATTATAAAGGGGAACCCCCTACGCCGAAAAAACGGCGTGGGGTCCCCCCTAAAATCCATACCAGACCCCAATCCGAGCACGCAGCCCGGCCGGTCAGGAAAGGGGGTGGGGACGAGCGAGCGCCCCCCCCTCCTAAACCGTACCAGGCCGCATGCCCTCAACATGGGGGGATGCTTTGGGGGAGGGGGGCGCCCTGCGGGGCCCCCCACCCCAAAGCACCTTGTCCCCATGTTGATGAGGACAAGGGCCTCTTCCCGACAACCCTGGCCCTTGGTTGTCGGGGTCTGCGGGCGGGGGGCTTATCGGAATTCGGGAGCCCCTTTAATAAGATGGCCCCCAGATCCCGCCCCCCCACCCTATGTGAATGAGTATGGGGTACATGGTACCCCTACCCATTCACCTAGGGAAAAAGTGTCAATAATAAAACACACTACACAGGTTTTTAAAATAATTTATTAAACAGCTCCGGGGGGGTCTTCCTCCGGCTTCGGGGGTTCCTCCGGTTCCTCTTCTCCCGGCGTCCGGTTGGTTCTTCTCCGCTCTCTTCTCCCGGTGTTCCAGTTCTTCGGCCGGCTCCTCTGCTGTCTTCAGGTAGCTCTCTTGCCAGCAGAGGTCCGGGCTTCTGGGCTTCTGGGCTTCTTGGCTTCTTCCCTCTTCTCTTCTCCTCTCCGGCTGGACTGCTCTCTGAGGGCTCCGTTGTGACTTATATAGGTGGAGACCCCGCCCCCTAATGATGTCACAGTCCCTGGGCATGCTGGGACTGTGACGTTTTAGGGGGCGTGGTCACCGGGCGATATTGATGGGTCCCACTAATTCGGGGTACTTTGTCGCAGTAAGTGGGCTTAGCACTATATGACCATATAGTGTGACCAAACCCCTGTATTTTTTGAATATGTTCAGGTGTTTTTAACTAGCCCTGCAGGAAATGTCATTCTTGTATGTGTGCGCTGTAAAATATTTTGTACTGTAATTTAGATAAGCTGTCTGCTGAGTTCTCCACCCCCCCCCCCCAAATGTATCTCATGTGTCGGGAAAACTTTTCAGAAGGGACTCATGCTGATAACAGAGGAATGAAGCACCAGAGAGAAATTACACTTAGAGCTTTGGAGAGAGATAATTGAACACTACAAATATATGTGCTTTGCTCAGATTGCATGTCTGAGGTTTACAACCATTTTAATAAGTTGAATTGATTAAATGATTGACTCCTCTTGAATGGGACTGCTGGTAAATTTTCACTCGATCAGCACATGCAGCTCATGTGAAAGTATTTGTAAAAGTTAGCTTCTGTTTTACAAATAGCTGTCATCTAATGTCTATGGCAACCTTTAATGCTATCTCATTAAAAAGGCAGATAAAGGTAACAGATTTTCACAGATTGGTTAATTTACCAACAGTAAAAACAACTTATGTCTATGGTCAGCTTTTTAATTGTATGTTTTTTTGTGAGATCATCTTGCTTTTCACCATTGTTACTTCAAAATAGGGCTGGTGTCAGAGATGTTTGCTTTGGGTATGAGTGTGTATGCTCTCTCCCTGTTTGTCTACAATTATTTAACATATACAGTAACAATATGTCTGGGTCTTTAAATCATAGATTTTATGGGCCAGTCTGACCTAGAATACGGCACAAAACTGCAAGCCTGGCTCAGCACTTTACCAACAAAGTTTTAATTAATTATGGTGTGAAAAGTTAAAGTCATCTAACCTGCCTGATCGCTTTTAAAAACTAATAACATAAAGTTAGCCAAATCAGGTAACATGTTTTGTCTGTGTATCCTTAACCTGCTTTGTATATTCAGTGACAATGACTTATTTTTATATTTATATCCATAAATCTATTAATCAAATAGTCTGTGAGTTCAGGATGATTTAATGTTGTCAGTGATTCACACCATTTCTTGTATCTGCTAGTCTGTAAGTGACCTGCCCAATCTTCCAGACTGTAAGGCTGAAAAGAGCACACTGTTATTCCCGTCATTATTTCAGCTTTGTCCTGTTGAAGTCACCAACATTTTCCAGAAAATCATTTTCTGGGTGAGTGCAGTGAGAACCTACAGGGCGGAGAGGCATGAAAGTATAGAATCATTCACTTTGGACTTTAAGCTCTTTCAAAGCAAGCTATACAAGAAACAATAAATAATATTATGTTAAACCATTATGTTTTTGTTATGATGCATTTTTGTAAAAAAAAAAAAAAAAAAAAAAAGCACTTTGATAGCATTTAGAAAGTCCAGTGAAATTTGGAATTAGAACACTCAGCTAAGTTCTTATGGTTAAGTGAATGCAAAAACAAAGTCCACAGGACCACACAGCACTAACCTTGATGCACAGACGCATTGACCGTTGCCTTGTCAAAACATCAAAAGTAGGGATGAACCGAACACCTCCCAGTTCGGTTCGCACCAGAACAGGAAAAAAAATGGTACGAACACGCAAACGCCGTTAAAGTCTGTTGCTCCGTACACACGGTCGGATTTTCCGACGGAAAATGTGTGATAGGACCTTGTTGTCGGAAATTTTGACCGTGTGTAGGCTCCATTACACATTTTCCATCGGATTTTCCGACACACAAAGTTTGAGAGCAGGATATAAAATTTTCCGACAACAAAATCTGTTGTCGGAAATTCCGATCGTGTGTACACAAATCCGACGGACAAAGTGCCACGCATGCTCAGAATAAATAAAGAGATGAAAGCTATTGGCCACCGCCCTGTATATAGTCCCGACGTACGTGTTTTACATCACTGCGTTTAGAACGATCGGATTTTCCGACAACTTTGTGTGACCGTGTGTATGCAAGACAAGTTTGAGCCAACATCCGTCGGAAAAAATCCTAGGATTTTGTTGTCGGAATGTCCGAACAAAGTCCAACCGTGTGTACGGTTGTAAAAATCAAAAGTGCTCATTTTAAAGGCTTATATGCAAGCTATTGCCATAAAAAGTGTTTGGAGACCCGGGTCCTGCCCCAGGGGACATATATCATTGCAAAAAAAGTTTTAAAACCGCCCATTTTTTCAGGAGCATTGATTTTAATAATTCTTAAAGTGAAACAATAAAAATGAAATATTCCTTTAGATATCGTGCCTGGGGGTGTCCTTAGTATGCCTGTAAAGTAGCGCATCTTTCCCGTGTTTATAACAGTAACACGACAAAATGATATTTCTAAAGGAAAAATTGTCATTTAAAACTACTTGCGGCTGTAATGTATTGTCGGGTCCTGGCAATATAGATAAAAATCATACAAAAAAAAAAAAACGTAAGGGTTTCCCCCCAGTCCATTCCCAGGCCCTTTGGGTCTGGTATGGATATTAAGGGGAACCCTGCACCCAAATTTTTTTTTAAAAATGTGTGGGTGTTCCCCCAAAATCCATACCAGGCCCTTCACATCTGGTATGGATTTTAAGGGGAACCTCGAGCCAAAATTTTAAAAAAATGGCGCAGGGGTTCCCCCAAAATCCATACCAGACCCTTATACGAGCAAGCAATCTGGCAGGCTGCAGAAAAAGGGGGACGAGAGCACCCCCACTGAACCATGCCAGGCCACATGCCCTTAACATGGGGATGGGAACAAGGGCCTCATCCCCACAACCTGGTGGTTGTAGGGGTCTGTGGGCGGGGGGGCTTATCGGAATCTGGAAGCCCCCTTTAACAAGGGGACCTCCAGACCCCGCCCCCCCATGTGAATGGGTAGGGGTACATTGTACCCCTACCCATTCACCAAAAAAAGTGTCAAAATGTTAAAAATGACAGTAAACAATTTGGGACAAGTCCTTAATTAAAAAAAACAAAAACAAATTCATCTTCGATCACAGCGTCTGACAACCCAATAAAAAGAAAACGGAGAAAACTCCTCCACGGGAGGATCCCGCTCACTGAAGCCTCTTCTCGATGACAGCTGTTATATAGCTGAGGGTGGGGCCACCCGGTGATGTAAACGGGTGGCCTCACCCCCTCTGACGTTACGTGACCCGATACCCATTCACATAGGGGGCCGAGATCTGGGGGTCCCCTTGTTAAAGGGGGCTTCCAGATTCTGATAAGCCCCCCGCAGACCCCCAAAACCAACGGGCAAGGGTTGTGGGGATGAGGCCATTGTCCCCATCAACATGGGGACAAGGTGCTTTGGGGGGAACCCCAAAGCTTCCTCCCCATGTTGAGGGCATGTGGCCTGGTGCGGTTCAGGAGGGGGGACACTCTCTCATCCCCCCCTTTTCCTGCTGCCTGCCAGGTTGCTTGCTCAGATAAGGGTCTGGTATGGATTTTAGGGGGACCCCTACGCCATTTCTTTTAAAATTTTGTCTTGGGGTTCCCTTTAAAATCCATACCAGACCTGAAGGGCCTGGTATGGATTTTGGGGTGGACCCCTACTCCATTTTTTTTTTATTTTGTCACAGGGTTTCTCTTAATATCCATACCAGAACTGAAGAGCCTGGTATGGATTTTGGGGGGAACCCCCACACAATTTTTTAATTTGGGTGCAGGGTTCCCCTTAATATTTATACCAGACCCAAAGGGCCTGGTAATGGACTGGGGGGGGGGGACCCATGCCGTTTCTTTTAATGATTTTTATCTATATTGCCTGGACCCAAAAATACATTACAGCTGCAAGTAGTTTTGAATTAAATTTTTTCCTTTAAAAAAGTCATTTTGCTGCGGTATTGTTCTAAGCACGGGAAAAATGCGCTACTTTACAGGCATACTAAGGACACCCCCCAGATATGATATTTAAAGGAATATTTCATTTTTATTGTTTCACATTAAGCATTATTAAAATCACTGCTCCCGAAAAAACAGCCACTTTTAAAACTTTTTTTTGCATTGATACATGTCCCCTGGGGCAGGACCCGGGTCTCCAAACACTTTTTATGGCAATAACTTGCATATAAGCCTTTAAAATTAGCACTTTTGGTTTTTCATGTTAGTGTCCCATAGACTTTAATGGCATTCTGCGGCTTTCGAATTTGCCACAAACGCCGCATATTGTTCGCTGTACGGCGAACTTACGTTCAACTCGAACTTCGGGCTCATCCCTAGTCAAAAGCATTTGCAATTTGCTGGATAGTCTTTCTCCTTATTTATGTTATTCTGCACTACTTTTAGTCTGTAAATTACCTACCTAACAAGCGGAATGTCCCATTGTGTTTGGATGTTAAGTGGGTGAATTAGGGTTCTCCTTGTGATGAACAACATTCAACCATGATGGAAATGTTTTCCAAACACAAAAGACATTTTGCTCTCCAACTGGTTAATACCAGTGTTTCAAAGACAACAACAAACAAACAACAACCATTGTAAATTTCTTAGTAAAAAAACATTTAAATGCATATTTCTATTTTTGCAGTTAGAGAAAATCGAGTACTCTCCGTAATACTTTTTTTATTTGCACTAACATACAATTTTTCAGGACAAGCTTTCGGGGTATGTCCCCTTCTTCAAGGTCAAAGCAGTACTGATTCACAAATTTTTTAGCAGAATGTTAAAAAAAAATAAAAACAATCTCTGAGGGAAAGGAGAATTAAAAAGAAAAACAAACACATACAAATTAATGGTAATAAAGATAGCAGCAGAGTTAGTGAGATAAGACAGAGGGAGAGCTATAGACTGGAGGGGGGGGGATGCTAGTCACAGAGGGGGTCGTAAAACTTTAGTATAATGGGTAAGGAAACCAATATCTAAATTCAGGCCATTATTTTTTGTGTCAAAAAGAATTATCATTCTTACCCTGTTTCCCCGAAAATAAGACCTAGCGTGATTGTCGGTGATGGCTGCAATATAAGCCCTACCCCCCCAAATAAGCCCTACCCTGTTTCCCCGAAAATAAGCCCTACCCTGAAAATAAGACCTACAAGGACTTTAACCAGGGCTTATTTGGGGGGTAGGGCTTATATTGCAGCCATCGCCGACAATCACGCTAGGTCTTATTTTCGGGGAAACAGGGTAGTTCAAACGTTTTCTGGATAGTTCTGAAATTTCCTTTAAGAACTAAAACATTGAGGTCTTCTATGGTGTGGTCCGGTTGTGAGAAGTGATGTCCCACAGGTGTGCATAAACTGTCTTCTTTATGTTCCTTGATGGTATGTCTGTGCAAATTCATCCTCGCTTGCAACTTCTGTCCTGTTTCACCAACATAAGATCCTTTGTTGCACCTTTTGCATTGGATGAGGTACACCACATTACTGGAGGTACAGTTGTAAGATCCCATGATATTGAAGGTCTCATTTGTGTGTGTGACACTTTTGGATAGATTGATCTGGTTGCAGAGTTTGCAGCTTTGCTTCCATTATTTGTGACTTCATAATCAGAGTGAAGTTTCCTGCTGATTAGTTTGTGTCTGAGGTTGGGTGGTTGTCTGAAAGCCAATAAGCATTGACCAACTCCCCCCCTCCACTTCCTTTTGCCGATCCCACCGCACACCAGGATACTCCCACTATGTGCCAAGATACTATAGAGTTATTTCAGATATTTATTTACATGTTGAGAGAGCAATTCAAAAGATTTTGGAAAGGTGGCCACATACCTCTCCAATTCTTTTGAATACCCTGGGGCAGGGGTAAGCAACCTTTGAGAGGTGGAGATCTATCTGAACAAGATGAAAGAGATCAAAGATCACCGGTGTTTGGCACCCTTTTACTAGCAGGGCCTAAATAAATAGCAAGGAAAACTTAGAAAATATAATAAAACAAATGCCACTGTAAAAATATAAACCTAGCCAAGCTTCAAAGTGGACAGTGACAGTCAGTAGAGCAGTGGACAATGTCAGTGGGGCAGTACACGGTGTCAGTGGGGCAGAAGATGGGGTCAGTGTATGGTCAGCAGTTTTTTATTATTGTTATTTTGTTTGTTTATTTTATTTTTTCACAATTTTATTATTATTATTTTTTAATCAGCCCTTTTAGGGGGGGGGGGCGGCTTTGGTGAAATATCAGGGGTCTAAACAGACCCCCAATATCTCACTATTGAGACAGAGAAAGGAGATTGAGGACACAGCCCCTAATCTCCTTCTCTGCAGCCTCAACTGCACAGAATGAATAGACAGGAATAGCTCTATACAGAGCTTCCCGTTTATTCATAAACTGAAGCATAGTAAACACATGCTAAAGTGTAATTGGTTGCTAGGACACCGGGCAGTCCTAGCAATCAATGACTAAAAAGTACAAGGGAGATCACAGAGAGGAGAGGAGTGGAGTGGAGTGGAGTGGAGCAGAGCGTCGGATGCGGGGGGGAAGGTGGAGAGCACACAGCACAGGCAGGCGTAGCTGACAGGAATCATCACTGGCAATAACCCCACTGGCTGGTTTCATCCCAGGCAGGGCTTTTTTTTTCAAAGAACAGGTGCAGGAGCTCAACCCCCCCCCCCCCCTCCTTCCCAGGCGTTCCACATAAAATAGTGGGTTTGGCTAAATTGCAATGGGAGGATCTTAAAGGGGCATTAAACATCAGGAGTGCATTACGTATAGAGTGCAGAGGTCAGGATTGCACTACAAAAAGAGTGCAGAGTTAAGGGGGGGGGCACTGAAAAAAGTGCAGGGTTCAGGGCGCAGTACATACAGAGTACAGGGTTCAGGGCCCAGCACATACAAGGGACAGGGCTCAGGGTACATCACATACAGGGGGCAGGGCTCATGGCTCAGAACATACAAGGGACAGGTCTCAGGGTGCAGCACATACAGGGGACAGAGCTTAGTGCGCAGCACATAAAGGGGACAGGGCTTAGTGCACAGCACATACAAGGGACATGGCTCAGGGCACAGCACATACAAGGGACAGGGCTCAGGGTGCAGCACATACAAGGGATGGAGCTCAGGGTGCAGCACATACAAGGGATGGGGCTCAGGGTGCAGCACATACAAGGGACAGGGCTCAGGGCTCAACACATACAGGGGCAGGGCTCATGGTGCAGCACATTCAAGGGACAGGGCGCATCACATACAAGGGACAGAGCTCAGGGTGTAGCACATACAAGGGACAGGGCTCAGGGTGCAGCACATACAAGGAACAGGGCTCAGGGCACAGCACATACAGGAGACAGGGCTCATGGCGCAGCACATACAAGGGACAGGGTGCAGCACATACAAGGGACAGGGCTCAGGGTGTAACACATACAAGGGACAGGGCTCGGGGTGCAGCACATACAAGGGACTGGGCTCAGGGGCCAGAACATACAGGGGACAGAGCTCATGGAGCAGCACATACAAGGGACAGGGCTGAGGGCACAGCACATACAAGGGACAGGGCTCAGGGCACAGCACATACAAGGGACAGGGCTCAGGGTGCAGCACATACAAGGGACAGGGCTCAGAGTGCAGCACATACAAGGGACAGGGCTCAGGGCGCAGCACATACAAGGGACAGAGCTCAGGGCGCAGCACATACAAGGGATGGGGTCATGGCACAGCACATACAAGGGACAGGTCTCAGGGCATAGCACATACAAGGGACAGGGCTCAGGGTGCAGCACATACAAGGGAAAGGGCTCAGGGTGCAGCATATTCAAGGGACAGGGCTCAGGGCGTAGCACATACAAGGGACAGGGCTCAGGGTGCAGCACATACAATGGACAGGGCTCAGGGCACAGCACATACAAGGGACAGGGCTCAGGGTGCAGCACATACAAGGGACATGGCTCAGGGCACAGCACATACAAGAGACATGGCTCAGGGCACAGCACATACAAGGTACAGGTCTCAGGGCATAGCACATACAAGGGACAGGGCTCTGGGTGCAGCACATACAAGGGACAGGGCTAAGGGCGCAGCACATACAAGGGACAGGGCTCAGTTCTCCCACCACTCCTTTCTAATGCATTCTCATCCACATGATCAGCTCTGACTCGCATTCACACCCCTTCTACTGCCTTCATTTTCTCCCATCCCTTAACAGCTCCACCATCCTGCACATGCCTTACCTTTACTGTACTAATAAGAAGTACCCGGCTAGGTCTAGCACATCCCCCACACTGCACGTGCTGCCTCTCAGCATCAGATCATCCAGGAACATTGGCTAGACATGTGCAATTTGTTTCGTTCTGAATTAAAATTCGGACTAATTTTCGTTATTCGGAAATTCGGATGTATCCAAATTTACGAATTAGAATAGTACTGAATTTGAACAAATTTGAAATAACGAAATTCGAATTCGGACGAAATTCGAATTCAAATCATTTTCGAATACTTTTCAAATACTTTTCAAATTTGAATAGTTTTCCAATTTCCAAAGAGAAATAAATAGAATAGAAAATAAAGGAATAGAATAGAAAAAATATATATATTTTTTCTATTCTATTCCTTTATATTACATCCTATTTTATTCTTTCTGGAAATTGAAAAACTTTTTGAATTTGAAAACTATTCTAAATTGATTCGAAAACTTTTCGAATCGATTCGAAAATGAATAAACTAAACGAATACCGAAAACGAATTAAACGAATGAAATAAATTTAACTAAACAAATTTATGTAAATAACGAATTGAAAAGAAACAAAACAAAACATATTTTTTCGTTCTGCACATGTCTAGCGTCGGCATCCAGGCACAAGGATCAAAGAAGGTGCAGCCTACCTCCCAAGGCCCCTCTCCCACCCATGACAGCTGCCTCGCTCAGCCCTGTAACAGCTTGATGTTAGTCCTGTCCCATTGTCAACACTTATGCCCTGTACACACGATCGGACATTGATTGGACATTCCGACAACAAAATCCATGGATTTTTTCTGACGGATGTTGGCTCAAACTTGTTTTGCATACACACGGTCGCACAAAGTTGTTGGAAAATCTGATCGTTCTGAACGCGGTGACGTAAAACAAGTACGTCGGGACTATAAACGGGGCAGTAGCCAATAGCTTTCATCTCTTAATTTATTCTGATTTTGTTATTTTGTTGTCGGAAAATTTTATAGCCTGCTCTCAAACTTTGTGTGTCGAAAATTCCGATGGAAAAAGTCCGATGGAGCCCACACACGGTCGGAATTTCCGACAACAAGCTCCAATCGCACATATTCCGTCGGAAAATCCGACCGTGTGTACAGGGAATAACACTTACTTCCCTGTCCCGGGCTGCCTTCACTCTGTCCTCTTCTCCGCATCATTCAGGAATAAGCTCAGTGCTTCTCCCCAGCCAATGACAGCAGAGGGGGGAGGAACTGAAGGCAAAGCAGAAGCTAAGTACTGGAGCAAGCATTCCATTTGGCTGGGGGACACAAGAAAAAATGACAGCGCGGAATCTGAGCTGGACTTTGGGATGTTGTGCAGGGGATAAGCTAATATTACAGGGAGGTCGCACGGGCCCCTAGAACATGAGTGTAGTTGTAGTTGTGACCCCTGCGACCCCTTATGCTACGCCCATGTTCCCATTCCCATAGCATTTTTCAAAATGTATTTCTTATCTTTTAGTTGTTTCTTAGGAAGAGGTGTCATGGCTGACTACAAGGTTTTTTGAACAATGTTATAGTGAGCCTGTGCCAAAGTCTGTCCTCATTACCATACAATGCAAGACGCTCAGCCTCTATACCAGGGGTCTCCAACATTGGAAGAGGAGGAATTGTTTGGACCACACATAAAATACACTAACAATAAGGATAACTGATGAGCAGAAAAAGTCAGGTACACCAGAAGTTAACGATCAGTGATATAGATAATGTACCTATCTGAGTAATAAAACTTCATTTTTTTTGTATTTTTTTTTTACTATAAAAAGTAAAAGAGGGCAACAAAAAACTAGTGCAATACTTGACACTTTTTTTTATAAACGAATGCATCTGTATCTGGCTGAATGGAGCAATTCTCAATGAATTCTCAAGGTGCTTATCAGATATTTTGGTTCTAATTTTGCCCTTTGTGTGCTACATCCTTGAAAGTAGTGAAAGTATTAGAACAATAGATAGCAAATCATTAAAATTCAACCATCACCTGCAACGATGGGAAAGTCAAAAAATTAATTTCAAGGCAATATTAGTGATGGCAGATTTTGGATATTCTCTTTTGTTGTTTATCAATGTAGATCTAAATTGCCTTGTTTCAGAGACAAAGCCAACATTTTCACACTGTAACTGCAAAGCCTACAAGCAGTTTGATTGGAGCACTAGGCAGCAATGTAGAGGAATAGCTTAAAGTAAAAAAGTAAGCAAGTAATGACTAAAGATGGGCAGAAAACCCCCCATTCGGTTTGCAGCAGAACTCCCAAACTGGGGAAAAGTTCTCACCCAAACTGCATACCCCATTGAAGTCTATTGGAGCTGAACAGGAAAATCATCTAATGTGCCCTTTTTGAAGGCTTATCTGCAAGTAATTGGCCATTAAAGGGGTATGGGGGACCAGGTACTGCTCTTTGGGGCATGTATCAATGTAAACATTTTTTTTAAAACAATCATTTTTTCAGGAGCAGAGATTTTAATGATGCTTAAAGTGCAATAAAAATGAAAAATTACTTAAAATATAGTGCCCGAGGGGTCCCCTTAGTCTACCTGTAAAGTTGATCATCAGCAGCATGCATAGAACATGCTGCAGCAAAAATGTCATTTCTAAATAAAAAAAAACATTTAAATTGACTTGCGGTTGCAATTGCCAGCACCCAGCTATTGAAAAAAAAAGAAAGAAAAAAACGGCGTGGGGTCCCCTCCCAGTCTATCCAAACCCTTATCTGTGCATGCAGCCTGGCAGGTCAGGAAAGTTGGGGGACAAGCGAGTGCCCCCCCCGAACCATAGCAGGCCACATGCCTTCAACATGGGGGGTGCTTTTGGGGCAGGGAGGGCTCTGCCATGCTGATGGGGAAAAGGGTCTCTTCCCCACAACCCTGGGCTGTGGCTGTGGGGGTCTTATCGGGATTACCAAGGGGGCCCCCAGATCCTGCCCCCCTATGTGAATGAGTATGGGGTACAAAAAAAGTTTCAAAAAGTAATAAAAACACAGAGACAGTTTTTGACAATTCCTTTATTAAAAATTCAAAAAATTCAAAAACAGTGTCCCCCGATGTAAATCCATCGTCAATCAAGCCACCTATCGCACCCGAATAATAAAAACAAAAACTCTTTGCCATCGTTGACGGCCAACCGCCGAATGCCTCCCCTGATGTTTGAAAGTTCTTAGATGTATATAGGGAAGAGGAGGGGCCACCTGGCAATGTCACTTTGTGGCCCGCCCCCCCGTGATGTCACGGACTGATGCATGCTGGGTGATGTCGTCAGGTGGCCCCACCCTTACCTATATAAGAACTGTCAAACAGCGGAGGAGGCAATCAGTGGTCAGCTGTCAAGGAAGGCGGTCAGCTGTCACCCCAAAGCACCATGTCTCCATGTTGTTGGGGACAAGGGTCGATTCCCCTCAACCCTGGCTGATGGTTGTGGTGGTATGCAGGCAGGGCGCTTATCAGAATCTGGAAGCCCCCTTTAACAAGGAGGCCCCCCAGATCCTGCCCCCCCCTATGTGAATGAGTATGGGGTACATAGAACCCCTACCCATTCACCAAAAAAAAAGTCAACAAGTAATAAAAACACAGAGACAGTTTTTGACAATTCCTTTATTAAAATTTATAAAAACAGTGTCCCCCGATGTAAAGCCCTCATCAATCATGCCTCCCCCTGCGCCCAAAAAAGAAAATAAAACTCTCCCACTGTCCATGAAGGTCAACCACCTGCCTCCTACATTGTCTGACAGTTCTTATATAGGTAAGGGCAGGGCGACCTGGTGGAACCGCCCCCCCGTGTGACATCACAGACTGATGTTGGTTCGGTGATGTTACAAGGGGGGGCGGTGCCACCAGGTGACATTGCCAGGTGGCCTCGCCCCTTACCGGTGAGCGGCGTAATTGATGATGGGGGGGACACTGTTTTTATTTTTATTTTTTTTTAATAAAGGATTTGGCAAAAACTGTCTCTGTGTTTTTATTACTTTTTGACACTTTTTTGGTGAATGGGTAGGGGTACAGGTTTTGTAGAGTAAAATGCTTTAAGCCTAACTTGTCTAAAAAAAGGTACATATGTTGTAGCAAAATAAAACCATTCATATGTTCTTTAGGGCAAAAGCCCAAACCCGTATTCAGCACAGTCAGTTCATTCTTACTCAAGGAAATAGAAGAAATATTATGTACCACATTAGTAGTAATTATCTCTGACGATTCCTCAATCTGGTGGTAATGCCTCTGTACTTTTGATTACTTGTACCACTTACCCCCCTCCTCCTTCTGGTACAGGTCCTGTAGACACCACTAAAAAATTAGATTTTTTAATATTAGTGGAGGAGCCTGTAGGGGTGATAGATGATGAGGAAGCAGAGAATTGATTGTTAAGCTGTCCTCTTCGGAATGTCCGACCACGATAAAAGATAGGATCTGTCCAATTGTATACCTTGTCATTAGCATAGTCGTTGCAATCCCTCTCCAATTTCAATCGTTCTCATGACTCTATATTTTTGCGGAATGTCACTATTTTTTCATCATTAGATTTATTCATCTTAGTTACTTATCGGTATATAACATGTACTTTTTCCCCCTGAAAATCAAAGGGAAATCATGTGTGCATGTTATATGCCGATTCCTCCTGCCTCGGAGTGGAAGGAGGGGACGAGCGTCCCTGGATTACACACAGCTGCAATCTCCTGTGTATCCACTGCTCAGTCACACACAGTCCCGCCCCCTGGCCCTGCATTGTACCACTGTTCTGTCTATCATATGAGCCGGGCAGGACTGTGAGTGACTAAGCGCCGGGTACACAGAAGATCGCGGATCTGTGTAATCCAGCACTGGCGAGGCTGCAATGATTGGCAAAGGCGAGGCTGTAGATGGACACTAAGCATGCTGCAATGATGGGCATGTTAGAGGATGCAGAAGGGCACTAAACAGGCTGCGATAATGGGCATGTTAGAGTCTGCAGATGGGCACTAAAAAGGCTGCAATGATGGGCATGTTAGAGGCTGCAGGTGTGCACTAAACAGGCAGCAATAATAGGCATGTTAGAGGCTGCAGATGGGCACTAAAAAGGCTGCAATAATGGGCACATTAGAGGCTGCAGACAGGCTGCAATGATTGGCATGTTAGAGGTTGCAGATGGGCAGGAATCAGGCTGCAATGATGGGCATGTTAGAGGCTGCAGAAGTGCACTTAACAGGCTGCAATAATGGGGACATTAGAGGCTGCAGATGGTCACTAAACAGGCTGCAATGATGGGCATATTAGAGGCTGCAGATGGGCATGGATCAGGCTGCTTTGACGGGCACTAGTGAGGCTGCAGATGGGCACTGATAAGGCTGCATTGATGGGCAATGATCCTTATTTTGATTCAAAGTTCTTTATTTAAAATTTAAGTTTTTTATAATGAAACTTCCCTCTTAAAGTTAAGGTGCATGTTATACGCCTGTGCGTGTTACACGCCAATAAATATGGTAATTCCTGAGTCATTAACTCAGTTAGTCGTTTCTCCGAATCTGTTATTTGTTGCAATGAGGAGCTCCTTTCTTGCTATAGAAA
The DNA here is from genome assembly GCF_042186555.1 of Aquarana catesbeiana. Taxonomy (NCBI): domain Eukaryota; kingdom Metazoa; phylum Chordata; class Amphibia; order Anura; family Ranidae; genus Aquarana; species Aquarana catesbeiana. The sequence continues at coordinate 416,575,051 of NC_133325.1, read as the reverse complement.
TTGCACCGTTAAGGTGATTAAATCGAAGGAACATTTGTTAATTATTTGTGTGAATTTGGTCTTAAAGTCCTCATTCTGTGCAAACAATGTTGGAATCATACGGACTCGTAGTCCCCTTGGGATCATTTGTAGTTTATAATACTCTGATAAGGTCATTTCATGTAACTCCATGGTGACTGACCTCGGTTGTAGTTTCTCCAATTTGCGTGCAAGTTGGATTGAAGAGGATTGTGTCAAGAAATCCCTCAAGCTGACTGTATCTGTGAAAATCAGGGATGCAGGGGCGTGGCCTGGCCGCACACAAGAATGGCCACCTGAACATGGAGCTCCGCTCCTCCACAGAGCTACTCAACGACATCCAGCATTTCAGCCACTCTTATCATCCCCTACAGAGGGGCAGCTGACACCCCGCATTCCCAGGTGTATGACCCACGGACGATCTGACTCACACAGATCGCGGAAACTGCTTGATTTCTACATGAGGGTCTCCAAACCACGAGCCCAAGATGGCGCTGGCCGGGACGGAGCTCCCTCACCATGCACAATACAGATAGTGCCTGCACAAACCGAGGACCCTATCTCGGACATGGAGGAGACAGAAGAGCAGCAACCTCAGCCAGCCTCCTCTCCAGCAGATAGAGGTAAGAGGTCTGCAAACTCCCCAGCGCACTCTCCCACAAAGCCTCCTCCTGTGAAGAGGCAGCATGGTGCTGAGACCTGTAGTGCTATGGTGGCTGATATACCTACCACATCTCTAGCTGCATACACAACTACAGATAATCCTGCCATACACTGAAAGCGATGCTGCTCTCCCTACAATCTGACATGCAAAAAGAGTACAGCTCCTCAATTAATCACTTACTTGATAGAGTGGATAACCTAGAGGATCGTAGTGATCATATTGAGCAGCACCTGGTGGCAGCTACCATAGCCCATAACACCACTGTAGACATACAGGATGAACATTCAGAGGCTATCCAACAATTGCGTTTGAAAATGGCCGACATTGAGGACCGCTCGAAGTGGAACAATATTAAGATTAGAGGAGTGCCAGAAGCAATAACACCTGCTGAGATAGTTCCATATCTACACCAATTATTCCGCAAAATTCTACCGATGTTAACGCCGCAAGACCTCCTCATTGACAGAGCCCATAGGATTCATAAACCACAGCACTTACCTGAATCCCTGCCTAGGGATATTCTGGCACGAGTCCATTTTTTTCACTCTAAAGAGCAAATTATGAGAGCAGCAAGATCTATGCGCAACCTCCCTGAGCCGTTCTCCAAAATATCACTCTATAATGACATTTCTGCAGCTACATCGCAGGCACGCAAAGCTTTTGCATCAGTCACATTGATCCTCATGGAACACAAAATCACATACAAATGGGGATTTCCTACCAAACTACTTGTCACTTACCAGCATCAGCAAGTCGTCATCTTGACACTGAAAGATGGGATTAAAAAGCTGCATAACTGGGGTATTGTCTCTAATCCACCTCCAACAACCCCCTTAAACAAGAGATCTTCCAAGTTCTCCAACAAGTGGATGGCAAAGGATAAACCCTAGCTATTAGACCACACCGGGACAATCTATCATGGTCATCCCTAAAACCCAGCTGGATATGCTTTAAAGTTGTGGAGGAGCTCTTCCCCTACTGGTTGACTCTCCTCGCCCTAATGCTAAAGTGTGCAAAGCACACAGCATTCTCTCAGGTTACCATAATATTCTTCTTTTTTCTGTTTGTAACAGATTTGTTTAACTAAGTTTATGAAGTCTCTATATCAGTCTTGATTACTGTACTGAAGTCAATTTATTTACTCTCTACGTACGTAAGCAAATTGTAAACGCATTACTAATACTCAAAAGTTCTGTTAATTACTGTCTATACCTTTATATTACTGAACGTTCTCTGTGCCACCTTGACATCTACCCAACCACTACCCATGTCACCCAAAATCACCTCCCTTAATGTCAAGGGTTTAAATAGCCCATTCAAATGATCCATGCTATGGAGGGAAGCGATTTCCCAATGCACCAATATACTATGTATTCAGGAGACACACTTTTCCTCAAGCAATCCACCATGCTGTACCCACAAATTATACCCACATACTTTCCACTCCCAAACTCATAAAAAAGTAAGAGGGGTAATGATAGCGGTGTCTACCGTATCCCTCACAGTATCACACATAGAACCAGATCCCTGTGGCAGGTACCTAATACTATCAGCTCATTTCAACAACAAACCTCTAATAATTGTTAATCTCTACGCCCCAAACACCAACCAAAAATCCTTTTATAAAACTATCATACAAAAAATTCAACATTATCCTAGAGACCAAATTATTTTATGTGGCAACTTTAATGACATACTTGATCACTCACTTGATACTTCCATCCCAAAGAGGAGAAGATCCACTGCCCTCTCCTCTATGGTACTCTTAGAAGAGTTCTGTGACCCCTGGAGATGTCAACACGGCACTGAGAAAGATTTCACCTTCTACTCTATCAAACACCTTCTCTGCGTCAAGAGAGATAAGCAGAGAAGGCGTTTGATAGCGTCCATTGGGGCTATCTAGAAGGAGTGCTGAGGAAATTTGATATAGAGGGAAAATGTTTGCAAGCCATCTTAGGTCTCTACTCCTCACCCAGCGCTAAGGTATGGACCTCAGGCATTCTCTCTGACTCATTTGCAATCACCAATGGCACCCGGCAGGGATGTCCACTTTCGCCCCTGATCTTTGCCTTGGTGATTGAGCCCCTAGCCCAAACCATCCGAACAAACCCCCTCATTTCCGGGATCCTAGTTGGGGACACCCACCACTAAATAGGCCTCTACGCAGATGACATTATTATCGCCCTTACCAACCCTCTGAACTCACACCCCATTTTATGTCAGGTACTTGATCATTTTAGTAAGATTTCAATGTACAAATTAAATCACTCCAAGTCATCCATGATTGGCATTTCACTATCACCCTCAACCAAAATGGAGATCTCCAAAACTTCCCCTTTCTCCTGGGCCTCCGGCTCCTCAATGACATATCTGGGCATCCAACTTTTATCTCCGTCCTCCACGCTTCTCCACTATAATTTATCTTCCCTACATCAGAAACTACTAACCATAACCTCGGCTATGTCATCCATTAAAGCACCATGGGCTGGACGGATAGCCCTGACCAAAATGTTTCTTCTCCCACATGTTCTTTACTACTTCCGGACACTACCACTACTGATACTACCGACAGAACTATCCAAAATCCAACAAATTCTCAACTCCTTCATTTGGGCAGCTCGCAAACCATGACTGAAAGCTTCAATATTATGCTCTCCCACTACCTATGCTGGACTGGGTGCACCCAATATCAAACAGTACTATAAAGCAGTCATCTTAGATCAAGTTAAACGGTGGTTGTCTCCATACCCTACTACATTGTGGCACCAAATTGAGTCAACTGCTATATCAAGTACCCCACAACTAGTATTATCAGCAACCTGGATGAACTTTCATGCACCACACTCATACCTTCCTACGGTCAGCGCCTTTATCGCAGTATGGAAAGCTGTAAGTCATACCTGTCAAGGAGTACACATAGATACCTTGAAACTACTGCCAATTATTGCAACTCCTATCTCCGAACTTAACAATTCAACACTGGTATGAAACTGGAATTGAGACAATCGGAGACCTATTTCTCCAAACAAACCTTAAAAGTTACCAACAGCTCACTATGGATTACGGTTTATCAAGCAAAGACTTTTACATCTTTCTTAGGATCTGACACATGCTCTCAAAACTACCTGCCTCTATGGAAACGACCTCCAGGGACCTGCTCTCCTACTACATCCACCCAACCAACAAAACCAAAGGAATTTTCCACATCTACGGTCTCCTCTCTCGAACAGCAACCACACACAAGCCAGCCAGTATGGTATACTGGGAATCAAAATTAGAGACCTCCTCCTCCAGAAGAATGGTACCGAAACCCTTCGCCTCCCGTCTATCTTCTCCAAAAATGTATCTCATTGGGAAACCCTCATGAAAATATTCCACAAATGGTATTACACGCCTTCTAGACTGGCATCCATTTTTCCATCTCACTCTTCAAAATGTTGGAGGAACTGTGATGCCACTGGGGACATCTTTCACATATGGTGGGATTGTCCTATCATAAAACCATTCTGGAAAAATGTATCTGCATTAGGGATGAGCCGAACACCCACCGGTTCGGTTCACACCAGAACGTGTGAACGGACCGAAAATCCGCACGAACGTTAGAACCCCATTGACGTCTATGGGACTCGAACGTTCGAAATCAAAAGTGCTCATTTTAAAGGCTAATTTGCATGTTATTGTCCTAAAAAGGGTTTGGGGACCCGGGTCCTGCCCCAGGGGACATGTATCAATGCAAAAAAACTTTTAAAAACGGCCGTTTTTTCGGGAGCAGCGATTTTAATGATGCTTAAAGTAAAAAAAAAAGTGAAATATTCCTTTAAATATCGTACCTGGGGGGTGTCTATAGTATGCCTGTAAAGTGGCGCGTGTTTCCCGTGCTTAGAACAGTCCCTGCACAAAATGTCATTTTTAAAGGAAAAAAAGTCATTTAAAACTGCTTGCGGCTTTAATGTAATGTCGGGTCCTGGCAATATGGATGAAAATCAGTGAGACAAACGGCATGGGTACCCCCCAGTCCATTACCAGGCCCTTTGGGTCTTGTATGGATATTAAGGGGAACCTTGCACCCAAATTAAAAAAGGAAACAGCCATATACAGGCTCTGTACTCTGAACAGCAGTATACAGGCGGTGCAAACAAGACAGGGACTGTAGGTTTGTTGTTAAGTAGAATCTGTTTGTAATTTTGAATGGGTACATTTTTAACGTGTTTAGCTCCAGCCAAAAAATCTTTTTTAAGCTTTTTGGAAAACATAGGGAAGGGTTATCACCCCTGTGACATTTGTTTTGCTGTCTGTCCTCCTCTTCAGAAGATTTCACCTCACTTTTTGTCCCAATCACAAATGTTTTTTGAAAATTTGTTTTTTTTTGTGGAACAAGGATTGGAAAGCATCAGTGGAAAGGAGAAATGTTTTTCTCATATTAACTCTTACAGGGGAGAATTTCCCTTCCTAGGGGTAGATTTCATCTCACTTCCTGTTGTCTCCTTCCGTTTGCAAGTAGGAGTCGTTTGTAAGTTAGATGTTTGAAAGTAGGGGCCTGCCCTATATACTCAGCAGACATTTGGGCCTTAGGTATTGTTGTGGCCACAACACTGTAAGCCCTCACAGGGCCCTACTGTGAAATATTAGATCAAGAATTGTAATTACATGCCCCTGTTGAACAGAGGCAGAAAAATTGGGCCTTTGGTGGTGGTGCTGGTGCCACAACACTGTAAGTCCTCACTCGCTCTTGGTGGGTGCAGAAACAGGCCCTGCTGTGAAATATTAGATCAAGAATTGTAATTACATTCCCCTGTTGAACAGGGGCAGAAAAATTGGGCCTTTGGTGGTGGTGGTGGTGCTGGTGCCACAACACAGTAAGTCCTCACTCGCTCTTGGTGGGTGCAGTAATGGGCCCTGCTGTGAAATATTAGATCAAGAATTGGAAATACATGCCCCTGTTGAACAAGGGCAGAAAAATTGGGCCTTTGGTGGTGGTGGTGCTGGTGCCACAACAATGTAAGTCCTCACTCGCTCTTGATGGGTGCAGAAACGGGCCCTGCTGTGAAATATTAGATAAAGAATTGTAATTACATGCCCCTGTTGAACAAGGGCAGAAAAATTGGGCCTTTGGTGGTGGTGGTGGTGCTGGTGCCACAACACTGTAAGTCCTCACTCGCTCTTGGTGGGCGCAGAAATGGGCCCTGCTGTGAAATATTAGATCAAGAATTGTAATTACATGCCCCTGTTGAACAGGGGCTGCAAAATTAGGCCTTAGGCACTGGTGCTGGTGCCACAACACTGCAACCCCTCACAGATACCCTAGTTGGAACGCAGGAACGAGCCCTGCTGCAAAGTATTGCATCAAAAATTGTAATTACATGCCCCTGTTAAACAGGGGCTGAAAAATTAGGCCTTAGGCACTGGTGCTGGTGCCACAACACTGCAACCCCTCACTCTAGTTGGAATGCAGGAGCGAGCCCTGCTGCAAAGTATTGCATCAAAAATTGTAATTACATGCCCCTGTTAAACAAGGGCTGAAAAATTAGGCCTTAGGCAATGGTGCTGGTGCCACAACACTGCAACCCCTCACAGATACTCTAGCTGGAATGCAGGAACGAACCCTGCTGCAAAGTATTGCATCAAAAATTGTAATTACATGCCCCTGTTAAACAGGGGCTGAAAAATTAGGCCTTAGGCACTGGTGGTGGTGCCCAGAACCAAAAATGTTCTTACAAGCTATCAGCGTGATCATTGAGGAGGAAGAGGATAATTACTCAGGATAGTCACTCAGCATCAGCATAGCCAGTCTTTGAAGGGATCTGAGATTTCAAAAAACATTATTCGGTTACATCAGCATCAGGTGCTTGGTAGCTGGTGGTGATCCAAGACTGATTCATTTTTATGAAGGTCAGTCGATCGACCGAGTCGGTGGACAGACGCACCCTGTGATCGGTTACAAAGCCTCCAGCAGCACTGAATGTGCGTTCCGAAAGAACGCTGGATGCAGGACAGGCCAGTAGCTCAATTGCATACTGTGCAAGCTCAGGCCAGTGATCCATCCTCAAGACCCAGTAACCCAGAGGATTTTCGGTGGGAAAGGTGTCCAAGTCAGATCTTGCCCCTAGGTATTCCTGCACCATGTAAAACAGACACTGGCGATGGTTGCTGGAACCGATCATACCTTGGGGCTGTGGACCAAAAAATTGTCTGAACGCACCTCCTTCTCCACCTTCTCCACCGCTCCTTCTTTGACTGACCGAAGCCTCAGCAACACGTTGTCCAGAAACAGGAGTTTGTAACCTCCCAGTCTCTGGGAACGCGTTGCACAGACCTTTCTGCAAAACCTCCCGAAGATGTTTCATCCTCTGCTCCCTCTGCGATGGCATGATAAGGTCCGCAACCTTACCCTTGTAACGTGGATCAAGGAGGGTTGCCAGCCAGTATTGGTCCTTCTCCTTGATACCACGAATACGAGGATCCTTATGCAGGCTTTGCAGGATCAGGGAGGCCATGCAGCGTAGGTTTGCTGAGGCATTCGGTCCAGAGTCCTCTGGGTCACTAAGGACGACATGGTCCGTAACCACCTCCTCCCAGCCATGTACAAGTCCATGTGTTTCTTGGGACTAATCCCTTAAAGACTGCTGCTGATGCTGAGTGCCAGGCTCCACCTCCATACTGACACAATCTTCCTCCTCCTCCTCCTCTTCCTGTGTGATCGGCGGGCACGCAGGAACACTGTCTGGATAAAGGGGGCCTTGAGAGCTAAGGAAGTCCTCCTCTTCCTGCCTCTGTTCTGCCTCAAGTGCCCTGTCCATTATTCCACGCAGCGTGTGCTCCAACAGGTGGACAAGGGGGACAGTGTCACTAATGCATGCACTGTCACTGCTCACCATCCTCGTGGCCTCCTCAAATGGTGACAGGACAGTGCATGCATCCCTGATCATGGCCCACTGGCGTGGGGAAAAAAAAACAAGCTCCCCTGACCCTGACCTGGTGCCATAGTCACACAGGTACTCATTGATGGCCCTCTGCTGCATGTGGAGCCGCTGCAGCATGGCCAACGTTGAGTTCCACCTGGTGGGCATGTCACAGATTAGGCGGTTCTTGGGCAGGTTAAACTCCTTTTGGAGGTCCGCCAGCCGAGCACTGGCATTATATGACCGGTGGAAATGCACACAGACTTTCTTGGCCTGCCTCAGGACATCCTGTAAGCCCGGGTACCTGCCCAAGAACTGCTGCACCACCAAGTTAAGGACGTGAGCCAAACAGGGCACATGGGTCATTTGTCCCTGTCGGAGGGCAGAGAGGAGGTTGGTGCCATTGTCGCAAACCACCATTCCTGCCTTAAGTTGGCGTGGCATCAACCACCTCTGAACCTGATCCTGCAGAGCTGACAGAACCTCTGCCCCAGTGTGGCTCCTGTCCCCCAAGCACACCAGCTCAAGCACCACATGGCATCTTTTGGTCTGCGTACTTGTGTAGCCCCTTGAACCGCTACGGAGCACCGCTGGTTCCGAGGACAAAGCACAGGAAGAGGCCATGGAGGAAGAAGAAGAGGAGGGGGTGGAGGAGAGAGGTGTGTCACAATCATTAGTAGTGGCATTTTGGAGGCGTGGTGGCGGAACAACCTCCAACACTACTGCACCTTGTCCTGCATCCTTCCCAGCTGCCAGCAGAGTCACCCAATGCGCCGTGAAACATAGGTAACGTCCTTGTCCATGCCTGCTGGACCATGAGTCAGCGGTAATATGCACCTTACCGCTGACCGCCCTGTCCAGCGAGGCATGGACATTGCCTTCCACATGCCGGTAGAGAGCCGGAATCACCTTCCGTGAGAAAAAGTGGCGTTTGGGTACCTGCCACTGAGGAACTGCACATTCCACAAACTCACGGAAGGGGGCAGAGTCTACCAACTGAAAAGGCAGCAGTTGAAGTGCTAGCAATTTTGCCAAGCTAGCATTCAACCGCTGGGCATGTAGATGGCTGGGAGCAAACTTCTTTCAGTGGTGCAGCAGCTGGGGCAGGGAAATTTGGCTGGTACAATCTGATGTCGTTGTACCGAAAGCAGATTGCCCACAAGTACTTGGCTGTGACACACCTAATTCTACACCTTCATTCCTCTCAGTGCAGGTCTCAGAGAGGACTGAAGGTATAGTGGGGTTGGAGATCTCAGCTGATGAGGAGCAAGGAGAGGTCCTCTTTGTTCTTTGGTGTGGGTCTTTTAGGTACGCTTGCCAACGAACTGCATGGCAGGTCAACATATGTCTGGTCAAGCATGTGGTACCCAAGCGGGAGATGTTTTGGCCACGCGAGATACGCTTGAGACATATGTTGCAAATAGCAGCGGTGCGATCTGATGCACTCATCTCAAAAAAGGCCCACACTAAAGAACTTTTTGAATAATGCGCAGAGACTGCAGCGCCCTGCACATGTGGAGCTTTAGGGTGTGATGCAGTCAGTGTGCTGCCCTTAGGCTGGCCCCTGGAGGGCATCCTGCCTCGTTGGTGATGTGCCGCCTCCTCCTCCTCCTCCCCTCTCTTATCAGGCACCCACGTTGAGTCAGTGACCTCATCATCCCCTCCCTCCTCATCACTGGAGCAAACCTGGCAGTATGCTGCAGCAGGGGGAGCATGACTGCCAGATTGCTGTCCTTCTTGGGCACCCCTCTGTCCGTGCTCATGTTACTGCCTTCATTGAGCTCAGTATCATCATCAGAGCCTTCCAAACGCTGGGCATCCTCCTGGAGCATGTACCCAACACTGTGGTCAAACAGTTCGAGGGACTCCTCAGGAAGACATGGTTGGGCTAGGGAAGGAGTCACTGATGACATTGAGCCGAGGGAAGAGGCCGCTGCTTTGCCAGACAAAGTACCCTGAGCATGGGTGAGAGAGGATAAGGAGGATGAGGACGGCTTGGTCATCCACTTGACCAAGTCTTCTGCATGTTGCAGCTCAACATGGCCAGCTGCCGAAAAAAGGCAAGCGTGTCCTACGGCCACGTGCTGATGAGGATGCACCGTCTCCACGACCAGCACTAGACACAGAGCCTGCTTGCCCTCTTTTATTGGCTTGTGACTGTCTGCCTCTCCTTCTTGGCCTTTCAGACATACCAATGGCCTGTAGCTGGACTAAGCTGGGATATATATATATATATATATATATATATATATATATATATATATATATATATATATATATATACACTGATACTGCAGCTAGCAAAATCAACTGCCTGTAGTATGAGAACACCACCAACCTTCTACAGGTAGCTTTAGCTGAACACTGTGCAGAGCTCACAAAAAAATAACTTGTAGGTTTAGCTGAACACTGTGAGGAGGACGCACCACACTAACTTGTAGTTTTAGCTGAACACTGTGAGCAGGACACACTACACTAACTTGTAGCTTTAGATGAACACTGTGCAGAGGTCTCACTACACTAACTTGTAGTTTTAGCTGAACACTGTGAGCAGGACGCACTACACTAACTTGTAGTTTTAGATGAACACTGTGCAGAGGTATCATTACACTAACTTGTAGTTTTAGCTGAACACTGTGAGCAGGACGCACTACACTAACTTGTAGCTTTAGATGAACACTGTGCAGAGCTCGCAAAAAAATAACTTGTAGGTTTAGCTGAACACTGTGAGGAGGACGCACCACACTAACTTGTAGTTTTAGCTGAACACTGTGAGCAGGACGCACTGCACTAACTTGTAGCTTTAGATGAATACTGTGCAGAGGTCTCACTACACTAACTTGTAGTTTTAGCTGAACACTGTGAGCAGGACGCACTACACTAACTTGTAGCTTTAGATGAACACTGTGCAGAGCTCGCAAAAAATAACTTGTAGGTTTAGCTGAACACTGTGAGGAGGACGCACCACACTAACTTGTAGTTTTAGCTGAACACTGTGAGCAGGACGCACTACACTAACTTGTAGCTTTAGATGAACACTGTGCAGAGGTCTCACTACACTAACTTGTAGTTTTAGCTGAACACTGTGAGCAGGATGCACTACACTAACTTGTAGCTTTAGATGAACACTGTGCAGAGCTCGCAAAAAATAACTTGTAGGTTTAGCTGAACACTGTGAGGAGGACGCACCACACTAACTTGTAGTTTTAGCTGAACACTGTGAGCAGGATGCACTGCACTAACTTGTAGCTTTAGATGAACACTGTGCAGAGGTCTCACTACACTAACTTGTAGTTTTAGCTGAACACTGTGAGCAGGACGCACTACACTAACTTGTAGCTTTAGATGAACACTGTGCAGAGCTCGCAAAAAATAACTTGTAGGTTTAGCTGAACACTGTGAGGAGGACGCACCACACTAACTTGTAGTTTTAGCTGAACACTGTGAGCAGGACGCACTACACTAACTTGTAGCTTTAGATGAACACTGTGCAGAGGTCTCACTACACTAACTTGTAGTTTTAGCTGAACACTGTGAGCAGGATGCACTACACTAACTTGTAGCTTTAGATGAACACTGTGCAGAGCTCGCAAAAAATAACTTGTAGGTTTAGCTGAACACTGTGAGGAGGACGCACCACACTAACTTGTAGTTTTAGCTGAACACTGTGAGCAGGATGCACTGCACTAACTTGTAGCTTTAGATGAACACTGTGCAGAGGTCTCACTACACTAACTTGTAGTTTTAGCTGAACACTGTGAGCAGGACGCACTACACTAACTTGTAGCTTTAGATGAACACTGTGCAGAGGTCTCACTACACTAACTTGTAGTTTTAGCTGAACGCTGTGAGCAGTACGCACTACACTAACTTGTAGCTTTAGCTGAACACTGTGCAGAGGTCTTACTACACTAACTTGTAGTTTTAGCTGAACACTGTGAGCAGGACGCACTACACTAACTGTAAATAGTCTAGCTGCCTGACTGTGGTACTAATAGGATCAAAAGAACACCAGCAATTTTCTTCAGGTAGCTGTAAATACTGTAAGAAGACAAGCCTGCCTGTCAGTAGGAAGATAACAGGAACGGATCTAGCTAAACTGAATACAGTGTATATATATATATGCAACACCTGGGATGCATATATATATATATATATATATATATATACACAATACACTGTAAGTGCAGCTAACTCACTGACTGTCTCTCTGTCTATCTATGTATCTCAACGCCGGAACACACACTACACAGGGCCGCCGTGCAATCGGCCTTATATAGTGTGGGGCGTGTTCTAAACCCCCTGAGCCATAATTGGCCAAAGCCACCCTGGCTTTGGCCAATTACAGCTCTCTCTACCGATGACGCTGTGATTGGCCAAACATGCGGGTCATAGTGCATGCTTGGCCAATCATCAGCCAACAATGCACTGCGATGCCGCAGTGAATTATGGGCCATTACGCGCCACACGAATTTGGCGCGAACGGCCCATAACGTTCGGAATTCGACGAACGATCGAACAGCCGATGTTCGAGTCGAACATGGGTTCAACTCGAACACGAAGCTCATCCCTAATCTGCATTAATCATTACCACGACTGACACCTCCCGACAGTTAACTCCACAAATGGCTCTCTTTGGTCTAGATCCACAACCTTGGCCTACAGTCAATATCCCTATTATCCAAAATATCCTAATTGCAGTGCGCGCAGTCTTAGCCCGCGCCTGGAAAAACCCACTCCCACCAACTATCACATCTCTCATTACCACACTGAGCATTGTCATATGGAATATCTTTTCTCCAAAACTAACCTGACTGGGGACAAGTTCCATAGACACTGGTCCCCTTGGTTAGCTAACCCCAGAAGTATAAAACTCACCTAACCGGTGCAACACTTTCAGTTGATCTATATCACTCATAGGAACTAACCCCCATCACATTCTAGACCAGACAGAACCAGCAGTGAACACCTCCTTCTTGTTTCTATGTATTAATAGGCACCCCTAGGTTTACTGATGACTCATGATGCACCCGTGAATCCTTAATTAACTTTCCTGCACCTGTTCCATTCTCACCTACCTCTATAATATGGCCTCAACGCTTCCCCATTAGGGGTTAGTAGACCTTAGATGCTCCCTAAGTTCAATCAGTTAGATATCTCAACTGTTTACTATATGTAATCCTGCTTTATCAACTATATGTGACGTGTGAGTGCGGGGCTGATGACACTGTCCTCCCCCATGACACAGTCGGTTCTCAATGGTGTGTCTGGAGGAACCAGAATAGTGTCAAATGCCCGGTACTTAACATGTGGTTCTTATGAATGTGTCCAAGTACACTTGTTTCTTCCCTTCTGTACTCACAAGTTTGATTATACCCACAAGTTTGATTGTATTTGAATTGTACCATCTTCCGGCTTACAATGTCTATCACTTGTCTATTCTTTTTATTATTATTATTATTCAGGATTTATATAGCGCCAACAGTTTACGCAGCACTTTACAATATAAAAGGGAGACAATACAGTTATAATACAATAACATACAAGAGGATTAAGAGGGCCCTGCTCAGAAGAGCTTACAATCTAATAGGGTGGGGCAGGTGGTACAAAAGGTTGTAATTGTGGGGAATGAGCTGGTGGAAGTGGTAGGAGATTAGTTGGAGACTTGATAGGCTTTCCTGAAGAGATGAGTTTTCAGGGATCGCCTGAAGGTAGCAAGAGTAGGGGATAGCCGAATAGATGGAGGTAGCGAGTTCCAGAGGATGGGAGAGGCTCTGGAGAAATCCTGGAGACGAGCATGGGAGGAGGAGATGAGAGAGCTTGAAAGCAGGAGGTCTTGAGAAGAGCGGAGATGTCGATTTGGGTGATATTTGGAGACAAGATTAGTGATGTAGCTCGGGGCAGAGTTGTGAATGGCTTTGTATGTTGTGGTTAGAATTTTGAATTTAATTCGCTGGGTGATTGGGAGCCAGTGTAGGGATTGGAGTCGAGGGTTGGCAGACACTGATCGGTTGGTAAGGTGGATAAGTCTGTCAGCAGCATTCATGATAGACTGAAGAGGGGATAGCCTATGGAGAGGTAAGCCAATGAGAAGGGAGTTGCAATAGTCAAGGCGAGAGATAACAAGGGAGTGAATGAGGAGCTTGGTGGTTTCATTTGTTAAAAAGGGGTGAATTTTAGAGATGTTACAGAGGTGAATTCTACAAACTTTTGACAACGATTGGATTTGAGGCTGAAATGACAAGTCAGAGTCTAGGATTACACCTAGTACCCTGGCGTGAAGGGAGGGACTGATGGTTGCATTGTTGATTTTGATGGAAAAGTCATGGAGGGGGGCACAGGCGGGGGGAATATTAATAGCTCAGTTTTAGACAGATTTAGTTTAAGGAAGTGGTGCGACATCCATGCTGATATGTCAGTTAGTAAGTTAGTAATGCGAGAGGAGACTGAAGGAGTGAGGTGAGGAGTAGACAGATAGATTTGGGTGTCATCAGCGTATAAGTGGTATTGGAAGCCGTGGGCAGTTATTAAGTGACCAAGGGAGGAGGTGTAGACAGAGCAGAGAGGGAGCCCAAGAACCGAGCCTTGGGGGACCCCCACAGAAAGGGGCAATGGAGAGGAGGAGACAGAGTTGTAGGTGACACTGAAGGAGCGCTGTGATAAATAGGCAGAGAACCAGGATAGAGCAGAATCTTGGAGGCCAAGGTAATGTAGTTTATTGAGAAGGAGCAGGTGCCGCAGTGAGGTATGACCTCTCTGCGGCAGTATCAAAGGCCGCAGAGAGGTCAAGTAGTAGGAGTATGGAGTACTGGCTGTTGGTTTTAGCAGTTAGTAAATCATTAGTGAGTTTTAGTAAGGCAGATTCTGTGGAGTGCTGCGAGCGAAAGCCAGACTGTAAGGGGTCAAGAAGGTTATTTTCATTGAGGTAGGAACTAAGACAGTTGTAGACTAAGCGTTCTAGAAGTTTAGAGGTGAACGGGAGCAATGAGATGGGTCTTAAGTTGTTCAGGTCGGTAGGGTCCAGTGAGGGCTTTTTAAGAATGGGAGTGATCTGCGCATGTTTTAGAGGGGAGGGGAAGATGCCACTAGAGAGGGAGAGATTGAAGATGTGGGTGAGGGAGCATAGGATAGAAGAAGAGGGTGACCGTAGTAGTTGTGAGGGAACAGGATCCAAGGGACAATTGGTTAGGTGGGCATCCGAGAAATTTTTTGTAACTTCTTCCGTAGTAGCCAATTCAAAAGAGGAGAGTGTTGAATGTGCTGCTAGGCAAGGTATGTTGGGTGGGGAAGACGTACGCACAGTGGAGATGTCCTCATGAATTGTATCAATCTTGTCTTTGAAGTGATTGGCAATCTCTTGGGCAGTGAGTGAGTTAGTGGGTAGAGGGGGTGGTGGACGAAGCAGAGAGTTAAAGGTTGAGAAGAGCCAATGGGGACTGGATGACAAGGAATTAATAAGAGAGACAAAGTAGGCTTGTTTGGCAGCATGGAGGCATGAATTGTATTTTAGAAGGGCAGATTTATATAGGGTGAAGTCTTGCAGGCATTTGGTTTTACGCCACAGTCGTTCAAGAGCACAGCAACGTCTCTTGAGATTTCTAGTGTTGTCAGTTTGCCAGGGTTGTAACGGTCGGGGCCTGATTCTGCATGTGGTTAGAGGAGCAAGTGCATCTAGTGATGATGAGAGTGAACTGTTGTAGACAGAGGTGGCCAGGTCAGGACAGGACAGGGGAGAGATTATGTCATATAGGTGGTCAGTAGCAGAATAGAGAAGAGAAGGGTTAAAGTGGCGAAGGTTTCTACAAGTAATTGTTTGCTGCTTGGAGGGATGGGTGGTTGGAGGCAAGGATACAGTGAAAGTAATGAGGTTGTGATCAGATAGAGGAAAGGGGGTGTTGGTGAGGTTGCCAGGGTTGCAGAGATGGGAGAATACAAGGTCAAGGGTATTACCATTGGAGTTAGTGGAAGTATGTGTCCATTGGGTTAGGTCAAAAGATGAGGTTAAGTCAAGAAGTTTAGCTGTAGTTGGGCTGTTAACATTGACAGGAATGTTAAAGTCACCAAGAATAATGGTGGGTATTTCAGAGGAGAGAAAGTAGGGTAGCCAGGCAGCAAAGTCATCAAGAAAGCGCGATACCAGTCCTGGAGGCCTATAAATTGCTGCAATCCTCAGAAAAATGGGAGAAAACAGACAAATACAGTGCATCTCGAAAGAAGAGAGGGATAGAGAGGGAGGGAGAGGAAAGACTTGGAAGGTGCTTTGTGGGGATAGAAGGAAGTTAACTCCACCTCCTTTCTGTCTGTTGGGTCTGGGGGAGTGAGTCCAATGGAGACCACCATGGGAGATGGCAGCAGGAGAAGCTGAGTCAAAATTTTGAAGCCAGGTTTCTGTTATGGCGAGTATGTTCAAGCCATGAGAGATGAAGAGGTCATGTACAGATGTTAGCTTGTTACAGATGGAGCGGGCGTTCCAAAGGGAGCATGAGATTGGTGGGGTGCTTTGAGGAAGCAGGGGGATAGAAATTAAACTGAGTGGATTGCGGTGGTTGCCAGAGGGGTATTGGATATGTGGCTTGCATTTTGAAAATGGCGGACCAGGATTAGGAGAAATGTCACCTGAGACTAGGAGAAGGAGGGCGAGGAAGGCAAGGTGGGAGTGGGATGTGCATGAGTGCACTTGTCTAGTGGCCCTGGTGTTTATGTCAGCATGTGGGTGCAGCAAATGCAGGAGATGATGGGTGCCACAGAGAGAGGGTAGCAGTGAGGGTGATATGTGCATGCTGCAGGGAAGAGAGGAGGGGTAGAGTAAAGATAATTTGAGGATAGAAGACACCAATGTGAGAAGGAAGAGAATAAGGAGCATGTTAGTGGATAGAGAGTGGGAAACTAACCTAATATAAAATAAATGTCAAAGCTGGTTTGCTTGTCTTCTTGCAGAGTGGAGCAGAGTTCTTGTTGTTGTTCATGCAGCTTTAGTTATCCTGCTTTCGTTAAACTGCGTGGGTGAAACTGCTCATCACTCGTGACAGAGCCACTCAGGACAGAGCCATGATGTCTGCACCACCCCATAAGCTGCCATAGATTTATAGGGAGACTAAGCTGGGATGCATTTCTCTCTAAGTGAAAATGTCCAAATTGGGCCCAAAGTGTCAATATTTTATGTGGCCACCATTATTTTCCAGCACTGCCTTAACCCACTTGGGCCTAGAGTTCACCAGAGCTTCACAGGTTGCCATTGGAGTCCTTTTCCACTCTTCCATGACAACATTACGGAGCTGGTGGATGTTAGAGACCTTGCACTACTCCAACTTCCATTTGAGGATGCCCCACAGATGCTCAATTGGGTTTCTGTGCCCCTGGAAGACGTGATGATGTCACGAAACGCGTAGGGCGGAGCCAGACAACGCGCTGACGTCACCCCGAAACAGTGTTGTGTTCCAGTAGGACGGGTTTGTCCGTGCTCCTGTGGCCAAGGAACCGGACTTAAGGCTTTCTTTCTACATACGCTTTGTAAGTGTTCACTTTGTTATTTGATTTTAAATAAATTCTCGATGGTTTTACACTATGTGAGCTCCTTTTCATTCTATGGTGTATCCCTGCCATTGGCTTTGCTGGAATGACTGACGGTGAGGCGACCCCTGGTGGATGCTGATAGAAGTCCCCAATCTCTGTGTTACAATCTTATCTGCTTGCTGTGACCCTCTGTAGTGGGGGGTCATGGCCATCTGGTAAGGAGCAACCCCTTCTATCCCTGGTGGTGGACCCTCCTTTGCTGTCACTGATCGTATTATTACTTGGACTTTTTGTTTTTGCACTTTTTGGGCGAATTGGAGTTCGTTACATACTACATTGAGCTCTTATTTTATTGGGACATTACGGTGGATTATCATCAACTGTTATTCACATTCAGTTTTATTTCTACTTTTGCACTTAACTTTATATATATCGTTTTTATGTTATTTTGCACATGTATTAGCGCAATTCCTTTTACTTTTTATGTTTTTCCCACAATTGATGTTTATTGTCAGGATTGCAGCTTTTCAACGATTAATTGTTTATTTTGGTCTATAGCGCAGTTTTTCTTTCCCTTTTTTTATCAATTGGGTTTAGGTCTGGAGACATGCTTGGCCAGTCCATCACCTTTACCCTCAGCTTCTTTAGCAAGGCAGTGGTCTTCTTGGAGGTGTGTTTGGGGTCATTATCATGTTGGTGGCCCAATCTCCAAAGGGAGGGGATCATGCTTTGCTTCAGTATGTCACAGTACATGTTAGCATTCATGGTTCCCTCAATGAACTGTAGCTCCCCAGTGTCCTCAGCACTCATGCAGCCCCAGACCATGACACTCTGACCACCATGCTTGACTGTAGGCAAGACACACTTATCTTTGTACTTCTCACCTGGTTGCCGCCACACACGCTTGACACCTTCTGAACCAAATAAGTTTATCTTGGTCTCATTAGACCACAGGACATGGTTCCAGTTATCCATAGCCTTAGTCTTCTTGTCTTCAGCAAACTGTTTGAGGGCTTTCTTGTGCATCATCTTTACAAGAGGTTTCCTCCTGGGACGACTGCCGTGCAGACCAATTTGATGCAGTGTGCGGCGTATGGTCTGTGCACTGACAGTCTGACCCCCCACCCCTTCAACCTCTGCAGCAATGCTGGTAGCACTCATATGTCTATTTCCCAAAGACAACCTCTGGATATGATGCTGAGCATGTGCATTCAACTTCTTTGGTAAACCATGACGAGGCCAGTTCTGAGTGGAACCTGTCCTGTTAAACCAGGGTCTTGGCAATCTTTTTATAGCCTAGGCAATCTTTATGTAGAGCAACAATTCTTTTTTTCAGATCCTCAGAGAGTGCTTTGCCATGAGATGCCATTTTGAACTTCCAGTGACCAGTATGAGAGCGTGAGAGCGAAAACACCATTCGGGTTGCCCAAATGCACTCTTTGGATTAGGGATGACTTCTTAGACTATTTACATTATCATTATGGATGTCAAAGAATGAGAGCCTTAAAATGTTTGTTTTATTGATACTTTTTATACTAAAATTTTATATGATTAAATATATTCCCTATGATATGTAGATGTTAATTGTATTTATATATGTATTTATACATATATAAAAATGTAGTGCACTTCCCCCCTAGGAGCTGCTAATTTGTTCATTTTCCCACTGGCCATCCCAGACCCTTGGAGCTACCCTTACCTCTGACACTCCGGGTTCCATCATGTGTGATAGTATGTGATCACCACAAAACCTTAAAACAAATTCACAGTGCACAATATAGTATACCTGTTTGTCTTTACCTCGATCTCCACTTGCTTGAGGATACAAAGAAAATAACACCGACACAGTTATACTTAAGTAAATCTTTGTTTACTTTAATTACTTTAAAGGGGCGTATTACAATAGTTGTACCATCAGACCAACATAGTCTGATAGTAAACTTAACTCTATATTACAAGAATATAGTACAGGTATAAAATGTCTGAAGTAAGGTATGAATGATATAGAAAGCAAATAGGATAACCTTCAGAGTGAATTTATCTCACTCTGAGCACTGTCCTATTTCCTGCACGCTTATTGACTATACTAAACCAAATGATAACTTGATTAAGTATAATACCACAATTTGGGAGCTCCCTCTAGTAATATCACACTACCCCAATATGGTAAGGGGACATAAGGCCTTGTGTTACTGAACAGTCTTTCTTTATCTTCTTTTCTTCTGCTAGCAAACAAGGTAATTTTGTAATCCAAGGGTTAAGCCTATAAAAGGGCTGGGAGTGGCCATCTTAGCTTGCTTGGACACGCATGGCCAGCCTGGGAGGATCTGTGTGAAGTCTCCAGCACAGCGCGGCCTACCTCCACTGAGCAGCGATCCAAGCAGTGGCACTGTGATTCACCAGAGAGTTGGACTGACTACGGGGCAAGACTACACACTCCCCCTGCTTGAATTCTTTGGTCCCCAAAGATACCATGAGAGATTATCTGACACAAGCAAATTATGTTCAATTCTAACTTATGACAAGCAACTTTTCACTCTCCCCCTTAGCTTTCACATATTACTTGACATATTTCAGGTGTAATTTCCAGACCAAAATTTGACAAGGCCAGAGCAACTCTCATGTTTAACCCGATAGCGTCAGAGCAGATCCATTGCCTACCCAATTAACAACAGGTGGCAGAACTTCCAGGTCAGATCGACGAGCCGTGGAGACTGGCTCTTCAGAACTTTCCCCCTGCGTGTTGTAAGTGAGTCTTTGTGGCAGGTGTACTCTCCGCCTTAACCTCATCGGCCCCAAATCCTCTTCCTGTTTGGTTGAATCCTCTACTTTGTCTTCCTCACTGGTCGGAGTGTTGAGATCATCCAATGAGTCTTGTACTTCACTTTCCAAAGTCCATTGTAACTCTAACTTCTCCAAAGAGGACAATGCATCCTCAAGGAAATCTCTCAAATCTCCAGTTGGTTTTGTAGTATCAATGGCTTCAGGCCTTACTTCTGCTTCTCCACCTTCCTCCTCCATCCATAATTCCGCAGGTAAAGACATCTAAGTCTCCATTTCCTGATAATGTTCTTGAATTCAAGTCCTCTGAATATTCATACTTGTCCCCAGCCTCATCACTTCCATCAGTTTCTCTCAACTTGATCCCTTTTGAACGGGTGCCAGCTGGTGTCAATTTTTCAGGAGATGTCTGAACAGCCTCTGGGATTCTCACAGCATCCGACAGTGGCAGTAAATGATTTTTATGCCACATCTTCTTTGGCCCCGACTCTCCTTCTGGTCGAATCTGATATACTGGCAACCCAGGCATTCTTTTGCACACAATGAAGGGCTGTGACTTCCATCTGTCCGCCAACTTGTGTTTTCCCGGTATACCCAGATTCTTGAGTAGAACTCGATCTCCTGGTTGCAAGTCATGAATTTTCACTCTGGCGTCAAAGTTCTGTTTGTTCTGAGACTCCCTGACAGTAGCATGCTCTACTGTCTGTTCATATGCTTGTTGTAGATTCTTCCTCAATCGATCTACATACCCTCTGTTTGAGGACAAAGGGACATCATCCAAAGACGTACTGAACATCAGATCAGCAGGAAGTCTGGCTTCTCGTCCAAACATTAAATGATATGGGGAATACCCAGTAACATCACTCTCCGTGCAGTTGTATGCATGGACTAATGCTGCTATGTGGTTTCCCCAATGCTGTTTCTTGTCAGACGGTAAAGTCCCCAGCATGTTCAGTAGAGTCCTGTTGAACCACTCTGGTTGAGGGTCACCCTGAGGGTGATAAGGCGTGGTGCGAGTCTTCTTAATACCCAACAAAGCACACATCTGGCGTATTAACTTGCTCTCAAAGTCTCTGCCCTGATCTGAGTGAATCCTTACAAGCAACCCATAATGTATGAAAAACTTCTCCACGAGAACTTTGGCTACTGTGCTGGCCTTTTGATCTTTGGTGGGGTAAGCTTGAGCATATCTAGTGAAACGATCTGTCACTACCAGAACGTTGCCTCTTCCACCTACATCGGGTTCCAAGCACAGAAAGTCAATGCACACCAACTCCAGGGGCTCTTGGCTTTGCAAATTGCCCATGGCAGCCGCTCACTGAGGCAAAGTCTTTTTATGGATACAAGTAAGGCAAGAATGACAGTAGTTTTCCACCTCCTTTCGCATATTAGGCCAGTAAAATCTATTTCTAACCAGCCGGAGAGTTCTATCTGCTCCTAAATGACTGTGCTCATCATGCAAAGAAACTAAGATGGAGAAACAGAAGCAGAATCGGCAGGACGGATCAATCGCTGGCACTCCAAGGGGCAAAGCACATTCCTCCAGGATGCTAATAGATGCGTGAGTGAGAGGATGCCATCGCAAACTGTTGTTTTGTTTTGTTCAGGTTCCAACTCACACCTTAGCATACGTACTAAATTGAGCAGACGCTATGTTTATGCTACAGTTAAGGCTCCACACAAGGACCCCCCATTCCGGATTATTGGACACTTAGAGGAAAAGGTCCACCACTATTGATGTCCGTTAGGCAGAGAACTGGGCACCTATCAACCACACATATAGGGGGTACTACAAGATCCCTGTGGTGAAACACGCTAACCTTTGCCCCACTCCCGGTGACCCGTCAGCCTAACGGGAATATGGGGGAAAAGGTCGCTGCCCAGGGCGTTGACATGTTTTCCACTCAGAACACATGACACAGCTTGCTGGAAGATTTGTCCCCACGAAAAGCCCTGTTGGAGTATGGTAAGGGCCCACCTAGAGACCTAACAAGATCCTCAAACCTCCTATACATTTCAAATGTTTATACATGCCGGATGGGGACTTTTAGCTTACTGTAGAGTTCCTGCATATACTTACTGCAGAGAGTTTCTGTTTTTTTTTTTTTTTTTTTTTTTTTTTAAATTTACTCTGTTTTTTGGTTCCTGCATTAAATGATTCCCGTATGGGAAGGGGGAGGGGAAAGGAGGGGAGGCGACTATGCCTTTCACGTCCTAACCCCACCACCCCACACATTTCTACAAGTTATAATAGATACTGCTTATCCCGCTCCACTGGTTGGAGCACCGCTCTAACAGCTCAAGCGGCAGAAAAGACCATCAGGCACTATCCATTAGCTGAAAGTGGCCGTGGTCTGGCTATCCTAAGTCCCTGACAGTTCATTTCATTCTTTTTCATTCTTTTTTTTTGTTAAAGTTGGGTCTGGTATCTGGCCGCGAGCCTCCTACGTCTCCACAGAGTGTGTCAGAGGGGCTATAAACCCACTTTCACACACTAAATATTGATCCACTCAGACGTTGTCACTGTCTGGGAGGGTTGTAAATCTCACTCTCCGTACTCTTACTTCTAATTTCCTACTATACTCACATCTTTCAATCTATCTCTTTCTACTTCTCTTAGTCACTGATTGAGGTGGTACAACGACGTTTCAGTATTTAAACTCTAACAGGTACTTCTTTTTTAGTTGTGGTCACAGGTATTGTTTGAGGTCTCTCTCTGATCCTGAATAATGGCCTACTCTGCATTGGGTCGGACCCCTACGGTGGTATCTCACAACGTCAAAGGCCTAAATATTCCGGAGAAACGCACTACTCTCTTGCGGGAATTAAAAAAAGGTAAGCCTAAAATTGTTTTCCTGCAGGAGACCCATTTTAAGACAAACCAGGTTCCCAGGCTCACCGACTCCTACTTCACAGAGGCACACCACGCCACAAACGACAGTTCCAAATCTAAGGGAGTGACAATATTACTCAGTAGGGAGGCTTCATTCGAGATCACAGACAAACTGGTTGATCCGGGGGGGAGATATGTTTTTGTTAAGGGGAAGTGTTCTGGGGTGCCCACCACATTAGCAAATGTTTACTTCCCCAATACTGCCCACTTGTCCTTCTGCAAAAAACTGATGAGGGAGTTAGAGGGTTTCAGCACAGGCCGTCTAATTTTAGGGGGAGACTTTAACATTCCCTTAAACCCGTTAGTAGACACGTCAACAGGGAAAACCTTCATCACCTATAAAATATAAAAAAAAATCAAAACTCTCCTCCACTCTTTAGACTTAGTTGATACGTGGCGCTTCCTACACCCTGAGGACAAAGACTTCTCCTTCTATTCAATCCCCCATGACCGTCACTCTAGGATTGATTACATCTTTATCACACAGAGGGATCTCCATATAGTCAGAGAGGCAAACATAGGGATACAGACAATCTCTGACCACGCCCCAGTCTCCATTGGCCTAAACCTGACTGATTACCCGGTCGGTTCGGGAACTTGGAGACTGAATTCCTCTCTGTTAACAGATCCAGGTCTACTGTCTACACTGACCGCAGCTTTGAAAGAGTTCTTCAGGCATAACGTGACCCCGGGCATGGACCCGCTGATGGTTTGGGAAGCCCACAAGTGCTCCATCAGGGGAGAACTAATTAGGATGGGGGCACAAAAAAAGAAAGACCAAGAAAAGGAAATTTCCCAACTAACACAAAAAATACGCCGCCTAGAAACCTTGCACAAGCAATCCCTGACATCCAGTTCGGCAACTGCCCTTCTCGAGACAAGACAGACCCTTAAACAGCTTCTAGAATATAAAACGAAACGCTTCCTTTTCTTTAGGAAAAAAATATACTACGAGCAAGGTGACAAACCCGGCCATTTGCTTGCCAGGGCCTTGCGGGGACCCACCACTAAATATAACATTCCAGGCATTCAAAATAAGGGGGGTAGGGTTGACAGAACAACGGACAAAATAGCACAACACTTCCAGGACTTCTATTCCAATTTATATAATCTCCCAACCCAACATAGACCACATGACTTACAAGGAGAAAGGCTCCAGGTAATGCGGGATTTCTTGAGGGATTCGGGCCTTCCTTCGCTCACAGCGGAGGACGCCGCGTCACTCGAGAGTCCCATAGACCTGTCGGAACTCAAACTCGCCATTAAAGACCTAAAACAAGGTAAGAGCCCGGGCCCTGACGGATTCACGGCCATATACTACAAGACATTCGTAGACACATTGTCCCCACACCTCCAAGACGCATTAAATACCCTTTCAAAACCTAGAACGATCCCCCCAGAATTTTTATCAGCCTTTATTACAGTGTTACCCAAACCAGACAAGGACCCACTTCACTGTTCTAGCTACAGGCCTATATCGCTATTAAATCTAGACGTGAAGATACTGGCCAAAATCATCTCCAACAGACTGAAACCTCTACTTCATATTGTGATAGGACCGGAACAGGCGGGCTTTATGCCTGGAAGAGAGGCAAGGGATAATGTCACCAAAGCCCTAAACCTGATTCACGCTGCCCATGGGCGAAAGATCGAGGGTCTTCTCCTGTCTACGGACGCGGAGAGGGCCTTCGATCGAGTAGCATGGGACTACATGTTTGAAACTTGCAGACACATAGGCCTGGGACCGGGAATGATGGGCTGGATAACCTCCCTGTACCAAAACCCCTCAGCTAGACTCAAAATAAATGGTTCACTATCCGATAAAGTAAGCATAAACAATGGAACGAGACAGGGCTGCCCATTGTCGCCCCTACTATTCATAATATCACTAGAACCATTTGTTAGATGAATTATAGCGAACACGGCCATAAAGGGATTTGAGGTCACAGAGCGTGAATTCAAAGTAGCAGCATATGCCGATGACCTACTCTTCTTCCTCACTGATCCACATATATCCATCCCCTCCCTCCTGAGAGAGTTCGCTTTATTTGGTTATATCTCTAACCTTAAGATAAACTTTTCGAAATCGGAGGCGTTGAATATCTCACTCCCAGAACAAACACTAAAGACACTCCAAGACAATAGCCCATTCAAGTGGGAAACACAGGCTGTCAAATACCTGGGAGTTTGGCTAACGCCTAGGTTGTCCGCAACTTTCTCCCGAAACTTCCTTCCCCTTCTCAAAGTCATAGAAA
Organism: Aquarana catesbeiana; assembly: GCF_042186555.1. Taxonomy (NCBI): domain Eukaryota; kingdom Metazoa; phylum Chordata; class Amphibia; order Anura; family Ranidae; genus Aquarana; species Aquarana catesbeiana. Next base: position 416,550,028 of record NC_133325.1, on the reverse strand, counting down.
AAGACTTACAAACATGGCACACGGGATTTTTCTCGTGGTTTGGCAGGGTGGCCGTTTGCAAAATGGCCATACTGCCTAAAATTCTATATTTATTGCGCACACTCCCCATTAAAATCCCACAAAGCTTCTTTAAATCGCTTCAGGCCCTACAAATGCGATTCATCTGGGCACACAAGCAACCACGCATTAAATTCTCTTTACTAACAAGAGCCAAAGCAGTGGGTGGATTGGGGATACCAGATTTTAAAATGTACTACCATGCCACACATATTGCCAGGATCGTAGACTGGCATTGCCATGGCGGCATAAAAGACTGGGTGTCGTTAGAAAACGACTTGAGCCCAATCCCCCTACGGTTCTCCCCCTGGATACCAAAACTCAAATACCCCCAGACTCTGAAAGCCCACCCTTTGATAGGGACCACTCTAGAAATTTTTCACCATCTAACTAAACAACCCAAACTTTCTTCACCTCTCAGCCCTCTCACCCCACTGCAAAACAACCCAGACTTCCCGCCTGGAATGGGGAACCGCATTCTGCACTCCTCAGATCAAAAACTACCACTTCTGACTTCCCATTGCTTTGACAACAAGACAATGAAAGACCTGACTAATCTAAAGACTGACAATGATATACCTTCCCTCCCCCTGTGGTCGTACTTCCAGGTCAGAAGTTACGTTAACAATGTCACTCGTAGGAGACACTTCACTAGAGAGCCCACTGAGTTGGAGTCGGTGTGCCTAAAAGGAGAACAGGTCGAAAAGACCACATCAGTGGCTTATCAATGGTTACAAAACTCGAAAAAACCCACAGATGACAGGCTCAGAGAGAGATGGTCGGACTGCCTTGATATGACAATTTCAGATACCCAATGGGAGAGAGCCTGTATTATGGCGCACAAATGCTCCTTAAGCACGAGAATACAGGAGACGGCTTATAAAATGCTCACGCATTGGTATGCAACCCCAGCAAAGATTCACAAATGGTTCCCCCAGACACCTGACACGTGCTGGAGGTGCAACAAAGAAAAAGGAACTCTAATGCACATTTGGTGGCAATGTGAACAAATAACATCGTACTGGAATAAGGTTAAAGAAATAATCTGTCGAATCACGGAGACCAAGCTCGAACTTAACGCAGCATGTTGCCTACTTCACATTACAAATTTTACCTTTAAAAGATACAAAAACTCTCTCACCAGACACCTACTAAATGCGGCCAAGTCTCTCATTCCACTGTATTGGAAATCAACCACAGTCCCTTCTCTGAAAGACTGGTTGAAAAAAATTTCAGATATTTGCGAAATGGAAGACACACGGGCACAGTCAGAAGAAAAGGTAGAACGTTATCACGAAACTTGGTCTCCCTGGTTCATATATAGATATTCCCAAGATTATGAAAATTTGGTTGAGTGAGTGGTCAATGTTTACCATTACTTGACCGAACACATAACCATGTAACAACCTGAACCACTCTGTTATACTGAACCTGAGAAAGTGCATTAGAAGTTGGAGCCCAATAAGCCCTCAACAGCTCCCTCAAGTCAATGTGACGTATAGGTCATAACACCTATCCTTCCCGCTAATTTTCTTACCTCCTCTCTTCATATCTCCACTTTGTTCTTTCCTTACTCACCAAACAACTGCAGATTTCAAAAGGATACCTACAGGTGGGCATAGTTCCCAGAACGCATAGAAGTTCATATTTAGAGACAGCTTGTTTAACTGTCAGAATGCGTAGCTATGACTCACTGACATGTTAGATACGACCTTGCTTTTAAGTCTGATACCAATTGATTGATGTATATCAAATCCTATCTGCACTCATGTATGTTTATATATGTTTAATCTTCTTCAATAAACTACTTTATGACAAAAAAGAAACTAAGATGGTCGTCCGGTGTTTTTCTGGGAGAAATAGTTGCTGCCTTTCTTCATTTTTTTCAGTGACATAATTGCGATACAGAACACCATCCTTAAGCATCAGTTGATTCAACTCCTTGTGTAGTATTTTCGCCTCAGGCTCCTGACTTTTGTAACAACTCAGGACTCTGGCTCTTCAATGCATGCATCACTAATTCGCCCACTGAGTCCTCCATCTGATCACGTCTCAAATCCGCTCTTGACAGCTGCGGCAAGCCTTCTCCTCTCACATGGGTCAATCTACAATATCGGCTGGGAATCGCTAATGGATGAACCCCTATGTATTCGGCCGCCACCCTTCCACGTCCTTCCTTTTCCAAACCCTGACACAGAGCTCGCACTCCCTCCTCACTCACACAGGCCCATTCCGCTGGGTCTTCTTCTTGTCTGTGTGGTCTTCGAGACAGTGCGTCTGCATCCCGGTTTCCCACTCCAGGTCGGTATTTCAAACTGAACCGGAATCCAGCCAACGCTGCTATCCATCTGTGTCCAGTAGCATCCAGCTTGGCGGTGGTCAGGACATAGGTCAAAGGATTGTTAGCAGTTTTCACTGTGAACTTGGCCCCATATAGATAGTCTCTCAATTTGTCAACCACCATCCACTTGAGGGCCAGAAACTCACAGCTTATGCACCAGATAATTCTTTTCCGAAGGGGCAAGCTTCCTGCTCACGTAAGCTATAGGCCTCAACTTCCCAGCCTGATGCTGATACAACACCCCTCCCAGTCTGTCTCTGCTGGCATCTACATGTAACTCATAAGGCAAACTGGGGTCAGCATAAGCCAACACAGGAGCTTCCGTCAGGTTCTTCTTCAGCCTCTTAAAAGCCTCTTCACACAGGTGAGTCCACTGATCCTGTACAGATTCTCCTTTTCTTCGAGCACCGTTCTTCTTCGTTTTCAGCCCTGACCCATCGTCCTCCTCCGTTACCTTATGCAACAACTCGTTAAGGGGTCAGGCAATAGTGGCGAAATTTTCCACAAACCTTCTGTAATAAGAGCAGGACCCCAAAAAGGATCTCAACTCCGTTACGGTTCTTGACCGGGGCCAGCTGGTAACAGCTTCCAACTTTTTCGGGTCAGTAGCAACTCCTCCTGCTGAGACTACGTGTCCCAAATAAGTAACTGAGGCCCAGTAGAACTGACATTTTTCTAAGACAGCTTCAACCCTTCCTCACATAGCCGGGAGAACACCTTCTTTAGGCAGGCCTCGTGTTCTTCAAGGGTCTTCCCAAACACGATGATGTCATCCAGATACACCAAAACTTCCACTAGATTCATGTCTCCGACTGTCCTCTCCATAAGACGTTGGAAAGTGGCGGGGGCCCCCGACACTGTCTTTTCTTGATCCGCTGGATGCATGGGAATTTGGTAATACCTGCTCTTTAGGTCCAACACACTGAACCACTTGGCCCCTGTAGGACACTGTAGCGCATCTTCAATGCGAGGGGTGGTATATTGATCGGGTATTGTACGCCGATTCAGGGAGTGGTAATCAATGCACATACGAAGAGATCCATTCTTCTTTCTCACCACTACAATGGGGGAAGCGTATGGGCTCCTGGATTCTTGAATTACCCCCGTCCTGTTTAATTCAGCTAGTTGTTCTTGTAGGTCTTCCAGGTCGCTAAGCGGTACTCGCCGAGCCCTTTCTCGGAATGGCTTGTCTTCCTGAACGCGAATTGTATGCTTAATACTCTTGGCACACGTCAAAATCATTTTGAGCGAACAACTTCTCCCACCTCTTCAACTGGGATTTTCGCCCTTTCCTGCCACTGGGAAGGCAAATTCTCTGCACAGTGCTGTAACTCCTTTTTCAGACCTTGACCATCTTTCTCACCCTTCACCTCTTCTGGGAGCAAATGATTGGCTGCACTGACTTGTCCCACTAGCATCCAAGGCCTCAGCATAATGGGCTGGTCCATCACGTTCTTCAGTTGGATGGGCATTCTTCTTCTTCTGTACAGATCCCGAGTGGGAACCAATTCAGGAACCATTTCCAGGCCTCTTGCTTGGACTTTCTCATCCGTTTCCAAAACTATAAATGGTCCCGGTTGATCCCACTTTAGTTTCACGGTAGCCTTCATTTGAGCAACCTCTCCCAGCCATAGTGTCCTGACTTTACTCTCAAAGCTCCACAACCGTCCCACTTCTTCTTTCGGAGCTTCCTTCTCTCTGACCACTGGACGGTAGGCTTGTTGTAACTGTGGGTGGATCTTGCGGGCATCACCCCCTTCAGTGTCTAAGACAGCAAACAGCAGTCTCCGCACTAAATCTGTATTCGTCCCCACCAGTATGGAATTCTGCCCGGCTCCAGGGGGCCTGGGACACACCACCGCCAAAGTGTCAAAGGTTTCCTCTTTTCCTACAGCCGCTGGCCCAAAGGATATTTGTATGAGAATATACCCATCATAAGGGCATCGAGTGGTTTTGATTCCCCAGATCTCAAGCTCCTGCAACTTTTGGATGGGAATATGACTTAAATGTCTATCATAAAAATCTCGATACAACAGGGTAACTTGTGCTCCTGTGTCTAAACTCCTTTCTATCTGTACAGACACTATGGGAGATGGTCCTACTAGCCTTTCAGGAAAACTCTCTGACTGCCCCTTCTTGCTGACAAGGCAGTTCTTCTTCTTTAGTCTCTTATTCTGAGGTAGAAAGTTTTGGTCGCCAATCCTAGGCACAGTGTTAGAGTTACTTTTAGCTATGTTCTCCTCTCCCTCCTTCCTTTTCCTTTGGAGCTCTGTTCTCTCGTAGGGTTCTCAGCTGGCTCCTTCACTGAGACTCTCTGAAGTTTCCCACCGGCTGCTCCTTCACTAACATCTTCAACATCCTGATCAGCTCCTTCATCAATGCAGCATCTGATTCTTTCAACGGGCCCGAAGATGCCCATAATCTCCACATTGGTAGCATCTCCGGCTATCCACTCGCTCACTGGCCTCTTCTCTTGTACCCCCATTACTTATAGCAATGCTTGCTGCAACCGAGATTTATCCGGGAGTTCATCTTCAGCTGACTGTGGTCGAGTTTATGCTGACAAAGTCTCCTCTTTCAAAAGCGAATGGTGTTCTTCCCACTAGCATTCTTCTGCATCCACATCTTCCATACCTTCCACAGATGCTGACTGCGTGGCGACCCTTCCACTTTTCTGCAAGGGATCTCTGGCCATGCGAGTCTCCCTGTTCTTTTCTTCCAAGACAGCTTCTTCCTCTCTCACTAACCCCATCAATTCATGATAGGAAGGGACTTCATCAGCGCCTCTTAAGAGCAACCAAAGGGCAATAGGGGTGATTCGGTCTGGCCCCTTTCAAAGTTCGGTCCAATCTGACTTTATTGGCCTCCCTAGGGTCAATACCCTTCTTCAAAATGATCTGATGTAATATCTGATCTATTCGGACAGCTTCTCTCCTACTTTCTGATGGGTGTGCTCAAACCGATGCATCAGATCAGGTAAATTTTCAATCATCCCATATACGGCATAGAGGGCTGTTATGTAATCTTTAGCACCACAAACTGGCTTTCCTCTTAAGGAGACTCCTAATAACATCAGCTGCTGGACTTAACAAACTCTCACTTATCCGCCTTCTGGCTAAATGTCCAGAGACATTCCAGTCCTCCAAAGCCTGAGTAGCCTGATCCATCCAACTCTCAAAATCTTCCTCTCCCTCTGGTCTTGGTAATCTCCAAGACCAGAGAATATAGGTAGCTTCCGTTACTTCTCATTAGTGGGCGTCTGGTGACTTTGTATCAAGCTGTCCACCAGACGACTCATGTCTAGGTAGAAAGACGCTGGCGGCATCTTGGGTTCTAAGTTTTGTTCTAACCCCGGACTCTCAGACTTTGTGCTGTCTCTCTCTGAACTTTTTGCCAATGGGCTCCCTGGTAGTGTGGCTGGTGATGGTTCTTCTGATTCTTGGACTAGAATTACCATTCCAACCAGGCCCTCAGTTAGGCTCACCATTCCTCTCTGGAACTCTGCAGTGGTGGCCTCTTTCCACTCTAATGCCACGTACACATGGTCGGACTTTTCGGCTACAAAAGTCAGACGGACGCCGACGGACCAAGTCCGGCGGACAATCCGATCATGTGTGGGCTTCCCCGGACTTTCAACTGACTTTTCCAGCCGCAAATCTGACGGACTTTAGATTTGGAACATGCTTCAAATCTTTACGTCGTAACTCCGCCGGACCCAGAAATCCGCTCGTCTGTATGCTAGTTTGTAGGACGATAAAACGACGCATGCTCAGAAGCAAAAACGAAACGGAAGCACTCGGTCTAGTAAAACTAGTGTTCGTATTGTAGGTAGCACATTTCTCACGCTGCAAATTCTGTGATCGTTGAATGTAGCGCATTTAATGTCTTCTTTAATAATGCTATAAGAACGAAGATGTTTTGCTGTTCCTATTCACACAGAGTTCTCCCAAACTGATTTCTAGATTCTTTTTCTCTTTGATCTCATGAATGATATAGTATTTTTTTTAAAAGCCATATCTCCATACTAATACTAATTTTTATACTTTTTTTAGATTTTATCCAGATTTTTTTTTTATGATTATTGTCGAAATTATTTTATCTTTAGCTAAATTTTTTTGTTTTTGGGTTTTTAAAATTAACAAAAAGAACCATTTTTATTTATTTATTTTTTTTGTAGTTCTTAAATTTAACACAAATACATTTTTTTTTTGTTTTAATTTTGTTTGCTTTAAGTTACCACAAAGAACCATTTTTTTTGTATTTGGATTTTTTCTTTGTATATAAAGTTAACACAAAGAACCTTTTTTGGTTATGTATATATTTTTTTTTGTTTTTTTAAGTTACCACTAGAACATTTTTTATTTTTTTTGGTGTTTTTGCAACCTCAAGGAGATTGTTGTCCCTTGTTAATTTGACATTGTCTCTAAATCAATGATGTTAATTAAAACACATAAATTCTTTTCATAAACTAAAATATCCACTTATTTATGGAAAAAAGAAAATAAAGAGGAAGTCAACGATGGCAGAAGTCTGTGGACAAGAAAATTGGGATCTTGAGGAGTCCATATAAGAGGAAGCACAATCTGGTCCAGGGATCCCAGAGATCAACAGCAGCAGCAGATGATACAGATGCCCCCAGACTGTGGTACTACAACAGCCTGCGTCTTCTGTCAGACCAGACTGAACCCAGGTCATCACTTTCTTCTCTTCCCTGCAGCCTTCCCTCCACGCTGCCCTGCACCCTTCCCTGCAGCCTTCCCCGCAGCCTTGGAGGCTGTGGCTCTGGTGGTTGAGTTGTGGCAGGAGGAGAAGGAGGAGGAGGGGGGCTGCCTCATTTATTTGTGTGTTGGCAGTTAGCTCGCCGTTCAGCCCCTTGTGTATCATTTCAGCAAACAGTTTTTCACAAATGAGGCGTTGGCCCCACTCCATTTGAAGCAGCCTGCTGGCTAAATAGCACCCATAGGCCTCTTCAGCTTCGGGGGGCTCTTCAAAAAATTGGTGGCCTCTCGCATGAGGCGCAGGGATGCCATCTGTGTCACCATTCCCTTCCTGGCCCTTTTTGTAGGAAGACGGAGGAGAGCCACTTGGGATTGGGTCAGGCTCCTACTGGGCCCAGCCACCTCCTGCCTGACACTGGGTCCGGCCTCCTCCAGGATGGCACTGGGTCCTGCCTCCTCCAGGATGGCACTGGGTCCTGCCTCCTCCAGGATGACACTGGGTCCTGCCTCCTCCAGGATGACACTGGGTCCTGTCTCCTCCAGGATGACACTGAGTCTGGCCTCCTCCTGGCTGTCCCTGGGCCCGGCCTCCTCCTGCCTGCAACTTTCCCCACTTTCCTCATGGCTGACCTCATCCTGTGTATAAAAAAGGGACATAGTTTTAGTTGTTTGTTTTTGGTTCATCAATGACACACAATTTGCTTCTCATGACTTGCAAATTCAATGTTAATACATCTATTAATAAAAGAGTCTAGAAATCAGACACCATAATTTTTTAAAGCTGGTGACAAACATGCTTTGCCACTACTGTCAATTGATATGTATACATCATTTTTAGGCAAAAATTATTTTAATCAATTATAACATCTAGTTAACATCATTAATATTAGGACAGTAAATATTTTTGAAATTAATTTGCCTGACTCCAGATGGTCACATCCGGTTCTTCCAGGATGGAAGACCCAGCTTGGTCCTCATCAGCCTCTGCTGATGAGGAGGGAAGGGTACATGGAAGAGTGCAAGGAAGGGTGGAGGGAAGGGTGGAGGGAAGGGTTGAAAGTGATGCCCTGGCTTCAGTCTGGTCATCAATAAAACGTAGTTTATTGTAGTACCACAGCCTGGGTACATATACATCATCTGCTGATGCTCCTGATCTCAGGGAATTCTGGATCTTGTTATGCTCCCTCTTATACATGTTCCTCAAGATCCCAATTTTTGATAACTACATCTCCATCGTTGCTTCTGGACAAATGTCAGAAATCTCTCCAGCGTTGACTTCCTTACATGCTTAAGATAATATTGAGGGTGTTTGACCTCCCACAGATTTCTCATCTCTCTGTATTGATCGATAAAAGCCGACAGAAATTCAGGCTCCTTAAATTTTGCATTCATAATTTCTGTATAAAATAAAGACACAAGACAAAAAACACTTATGTTTCTGCTAAACCCTCATCATCTTATCCCAACATAGGCCTCATCAATCTGTCAAGCCATATAGGCTGCTTGCCACAAAGTTTTTAACACATTTAAAAATTTAAAATTACCTTCGTTTTCTAGCGTCCCGGTCCACTATCATCTATGCACAGAACGTACGTACGACACAATACGTAAGAACGTTTTATACACTGCGCATGCGTCAAACTCCGCCTGCTTTGCCCGCCCCTGACGTTCTTTTTCTTTACGCATATTTTCAGCCCCTTGTCTTTACGCACAGAACGTACGTACGACACATGCGTAATACCTCTCTTTATACACTGCGCATGTGTGAAACTCTGCCTGCGTCGCCCGCCCCTGACGTTCTATTTTAACTCATATTCTCCACCCCTTGTCTCTACACACAGAACGTATGTACGACACATGCGTAATACCTCTATTTATACACTGCGCATGTGTGAAACTCCGCCTGCGTCGCCCGCCCCTGACGTTCTATATTAACGAATATTCTCCGCCCATTCTTTCTACAGTGCGTAGTGGGGTGAACAATGGCAGAGACACATCAGGTGTGTACTACCTCAGGTAGCGACGAAAGCCCAGAGGCCGGAACGTCCCGATCTGGGAAGCAGAGATTTAAGACCTCCAAGGTGGCAATTCTGAGAAAAAATGACTATGATGGGAAGTATGGACCGTACGCCCAGCCTAATTTTAGAAAAGGCAAAATAATGGAAAAGGTGGTGAAGACATTACATCTTTCTTTTGGGGTACAGCGCTCAAAAGATCAGATTAGGAAAAGATGGTCCGACCTCAAACTCCGGGAGCCGGATCAGTACAGACGGATCTGTAAAGTGCTAAAAAAAAGTAAGTACTTGTCGTGTGTTCATATTCTGTTTATTACCTTGTATACTGGTCCATGTGCGTTTCTTTAATGTACGAGTTTATATCGTTTGAAACGATCTTAATAAACCTCGTTACACATATACAGACCTATATCTTTTATTAATGTATCTATCTATATTTTCTCTCTCTCTCTCTCTCTCTCTCTCTCTCTCTCTCTCTCTCTCTCTCTCTCTCTCTCTCTAAATATAGATACAGATATAAATAGATATAGATATAAATAGATATAGATATATAGATATAAATAGATATAGATATATAGATATAAATAGATATAGATATATAGATATATCTATATCTATATATCTCTATCTATCTATCTATAGATATATAGAGCGATAGAGATATAGATAGATAGATAGATAGATAGATAGATAGATAGATAGATAGATAGATAGATAGATAGATAGATAGATAGATAGATAGATAGATAGATAGATAGATAAATTATAGATATAGATATCGCTATAGATATATAGATAGATCTATATCTATCTATCTAGATAGATAGATATATCTATCTATCTAGATAGATAGATATATCTATCTATCTAGATAGATATATCTATCTATCTAGATATGTCTTTAGAAATTGGAAAAATGTATTAAACTAGGAACTCTACAATAAAACAGACAATTTGTACACCACTTCACTACAATGTTTTACAACTACTATGTACTAAAATATCTGTGTGCTAAGTATATTTTGTGTTTCATTCACATAAGGGAGAAAAGACAAGATGAACCCAGTCCCCCCCAACCGCAACACCATAATTGGGAAATCAGCCCAAGCCCCACTGAGGATGTGGAGGAAGGAGAGGTGGCGACATGGGCACCCCACCAGGTGAGTGTCTGACACACCAGCTTACGGTAATCTATGTATGGCTGCATATTTTGTAAATAACATTTTCTACTCTATTTTAGGTGATCTGGTTGTGCTTGAATCAAGCAACAGCGCCATCCCCGAGGATGTTTCGGAAGTATGCGACATGAGCACCCCACCAGGTCAGTGTCTGAGACACCAGCTTATGGTAAGGTAATCTATGTATGGCTGCATATTTCTAAACACATCTTTTTTTCATTCAATTTTAGGTCTGGGTGAACATTTTAGCACAGACAGTGCACAACGACTAATTGGTCAGATAATGGCCTGGAATGGGGAGATTGATTTAATGCGGAATCGGCTGGATCATATGCAGCAGGAAATGAAGAACATGATCGATGTTTTGGGGAGAATCTAAATGCCCTTTTTCAACCAAAAAAACATTGATTATGTTCTTCTTTTCCTTGTTTGCTGACCCCATTCTGGACCTTCTCTTTTCTCTTGTAAAAATTATATGCCTGTTTTCCAAAAAAAAAAAAAATAGAGGCCTGTTTTTATAAAATAAAAAACATAAAAAAAATAGAGGCCTGTTTAAAAAAAAAAAATAGAGGCCTGTTTAAAAAAAAAAAAAAATAGAGGCCTGTTTAAAAAAAAAAATAAATAAATAAATAAGAGGCTTGTTTGTTAAAACAAAAAGAAAAGAAAATATTGTAAAAAAAAAAAAAAGACCTAATTCTATTGTTAAAAATTTATAAATATAGATATATTTTGGGCTATCAAATGTACACAGAATATTAAAAAATCTGTGTAGTAATTAACAAAATGTGTGGTTTCTTCTTTCAATGCTCAGTATCAGTTTGTTTAAAGTTAAAATAGTTGCTTACAGTGACAATGGTGCTTATTTAATAAATGAAAATACACTTGGCACTACAAGTGCTCTAGGATAACCTAGGAGAAAGCCAAAAAGAAAGGCAAGCAATAAATATAATTCAAGATTTGATCAAGATTTTTTATTTTGACAAATTAAATATTCTGGGGCATTGCAATGGCCCCCCTACCCATAAAATAATCTACATATTGCTCACGAACTTGACGGGCATTTTGGGGGGCCAAGCCGGTACGGACAGTATCCAGGCCCGTCAGATTGTCACTAATAATAAGTCCGGCCTCAGGCCCAACTGGCAAAATATAATTTGGGGAATGTTTGTTCAAAAAGTTGTGCAGGATGCAGCACGCTAAAATTATGCAATTAAGTTTGTATTCCGCAAGGTTTATCGATGTCTGAAACAGGCAGAACCAGCTGGCCAGAATCCCAAAAGCATTCTCAACAACTCTTCTCGCTCTGGCCAGACGGAAATTAAAAACCCTCCTCTCCGGGGCGAGGGTCCTTTGGGGGAATGGCCTCATGAGGTGCTTGCTCAGAGCGAAGGCTTCATCTGCTATGAAGACAAAGGGGAGTCCTTCCACGTTATCCGCATCAGGTGGCAATCCCAGGCCACCACTCTGGAGACGCTGGTAAAACTCAGTCTGGGCAAATACTCCTCCATCCGACATCCAGCCATTCTTCCCCACGTCCACATACAGAAAGTCATATTGTGCCGACACCACTACCATTAAGACAATACTATGGAACCCCTTATAATTAAAATAGTATGACCCCGAAAGGGATGGTGGCACAATGTAGACATGTTTTCCATCTATAGCCCCTCCACAGTTGGGAAAGTCCCAACGGGTGGCAAAATGGGATGCCACAGTCTGCCATTCCTGTGGCGTTGAAGGAAACTGGGGAATCAAACAAGAAACCAAAAATCAGTAATTTTGAAAAGAACATTGCAAGAACATTACACTTATTAAAACAATATTGCCCAGCATCAGAATAACATTAAATAATTGAAATCTTCTTTAATAAATAATATGGAAAGGCACACTTATCAGATTGCTCATCCCCTCTGATGGCACATTGTTACATTTTAGGGGGTGGTGAAATTAGAAATTAAGTTTAAGGACACGCAGGGTTTAATTGACTAAAGGCTACAAGACTGTGCAGTTTGAAAAGTGCAGTTGTTGCACTCTGCAAGTGCAGTTGCTCCACAGCTTAGTAAATGAGGTAAGGTAAAAAGGCTTCATGTTGCAAGGAGTACCCAATCACATGCAAGGGCAATTAATCCAAACACTTTGTGGCTTGCACATGATTGGATGATACAAATAAGCAGAGCTTGTGCACATTTACTAAAGCCCTGGAGCAAATGCACTTGCAGAGTTCAAATGCATTTTGCAAAGTGCAACATATATTTGCTTTTTTAAAATCAACAATACAGGACATTATAGCAAATTATTGGGGGGGGTTGGAAATTGAGTTAATGACACACACACTATTTGGATGGAGTTTAGGGGGGGAGGGGATTAGAAATCGAGTTAATGACACACACACTATTTGGATGGAGTTTAGAGGGGGAGGGGATTGGAAATTGAGTTAATGACACACACACTATTTGGATGGAGTTTAGGGGGGGGAGGGGATTGGAAATTGAGTTAATGACACACACACTATTTGGATGGAGTTTGGGGGGGAGGGGATTGGAAATTGAGTTAATGACACACACACTATTTGGATGGAGTTTAGGGGGGGGGGGATTGGAAATTGAGTTAATGACACACACACTATTTGGATGGAGTTTAGGGGGGGGATTGGAAATTGAGTTAATGACACACACACTATTTAGATGGAGTTTAGGGGAAAAAAACTGCAATGCAGCTGACAAAATACATTCAAAGTGAGTAGACTAGGTGGATATGTGCCCAGCATTGCATGCTGGGGAGGTTAGTGAAGGCAAATATACATGCAGGACAAAAAAGAACATGAAAAAATTACAGCATGCATGAGGACAAAAAGGGGACATTCACACTATATTGCAATGATGGTAAGTAGTGTTTGAGTTAAGAAATACATTACATTATCAAACATTAAATAAAATAACATGTGATGCTAATAAAGGATAAAATTCTTACCTTAATATACTCCTTCTGCAGGACCTGAATGATGGCAGAACAGGTCTCTGGGATAATGATCCCCAGAGCCTGGGGGGAGATGCCTGTTGAGAACTTAAGGTCCTGCAGGCTTCTTCCTGTCGCCAAGTAACGCAACGTGGCGACTAGCCTCTGCTCCGGAGTGATGGCTTGCCTCATGCAGGTATCCTGCCTGCTGATATAAGGGGTGAGCAAAGCCACCAAACGGTCAAAAACGGGGTCCGTCATCCAGAGAAAGTTCCTGAAATCCTCAGGATTATTCTCACGGATCTCACGGAGCAATGGCATGTGACAGAATTGGTCACGCTGGAGCAACCAATTCTTCGTCCATGAACTCCTCCTCGCCCTGTTCATGGACTGGTCTTGGGCTGAAGAATGAACTACAGCACCAAGCACATACAATGCACGAGCTCTACGACGAGTACGTACAGGTAACATGGCTTCAAAACGGTTGGCTGGTCAGAACGCACTTAACAGAATGCACTGAAGAACAGCAAGGCCTGTGAAGAGCGACCTGAAAATCAGCAATGAGAGGACAATAAAACAAAGATTGCTCAATGCCAACTGACCACACGCACTGAAAAGCAGATACAAACCTCACAAGTACAGACTGAACAACAGTTAAAACAAACAGAAAAATACGAGTCGCACATGCGCGAATCGTCTCTCACCAAACTTCTACTAATACGAGATAAACACGAGATTAGCAGAAGGAGCCCAAAGGGTGTTGTACGGGCTATTGAACTTCCGTTTTATAGTCTCGTCGGACTTGGTGTACGTCACCGCGTACTAGGCTTCGGACTTTTGTGTGATCGTATGTAGGCAAGTCCGTTCGTTAGAAAGTCCGCCACAAGTCCGCCAAAGTCCGTCGAAAGTCTGTCGGATGGGCCTTCGGAGTTTTGGAGCCGAAAAGTCCGACCGTGTGTACGCGGCATAAGAGGGCGTAAGTTTTATTGGACATTCTGTTTTAAGTCTAGCAAATAGCAACCTTGTCCAGGCACTGCTTTCCGCATTGATAGTCGCACCTCTCTATCAAACCATTGGTCTCCCGGGAGCCTCAGTATAGTGGTCTTCTGGACTACACCCCCAAATTCTTGACTCCACTGAGTAGCCACAGCCGAGCTCATGACTTCTTCTCCTGGCCTATTCGGGCATTCCAGTTGGGAAATCTCGGTGGGACCTCCATGTAGCGCACTACCCCCGTAGGAGCTGCTAATTTGTTCATTTTCCCACTGGCCATCCCAGACCCTTGGAGCTACCCTTACCTCTGACACTTCGGGTTCCGTCATGTGTGATAGTGTGTGATCACCACAAAACCTTAAAACAAATTCACAGTGCACAATATAGTATACCTGTTTGTCTTTACCTTTATCTCCACTTGCTTGAGGATACAAAGAAAATAACACTCACACAGTTATACTTAAGTAAATCTTTGTTTACTGTAATTACTTTAAAGGGGCGTATTACAAAAGTTGTACCATCAGACCAACATAGTCTGATAGTCAACTTAACTCTATATTACAAGAATATAATACAGGTATAAAATGTCTGAAGTAACGTATGAATGATATAGAAAGCAAATAGGATAAACGTCAGAGTGAATCTATCTCACTCTGAGCACTGTCCTATTTCCTGCGCTCTTATTGACTATACTAAACCAAATGATAACTTGATTAAGTATAATACCACAATTTGGGAGCTCCCTCTAGCAATATCACACTACCCCAATATGGTAAGGGGACATAAGGCCTTGTGTTACTGAACAGTCTTGAGGGTTAATGACTCCTCATCAAAGTATACTAAGAAGATGAAAACCAGGCTCTGGTGTTCTGGCACTTTAACTAACTTTAATGCTAGAGAATCAGTACTAATTCCCCTTGCATATGCTTGTGGAACTAAGGGTCCCAGCAACTCTGTCTTGTGTACACGTATGTATAAAAGTGCATCAAGGAACTTGCGGGCAACAGCCCTCTCACCCAACCAGGACAGTGTTGTCAGAGGACTCCGTACAGATGTTCAGGGTTCTGTCTGCAGCCGGCCGGCACTACTGTGCTGCTCTGCTCCACACTATAAAATGGTCCGGAACTCCCAGATGACTCTGACAGGCTCCTCAGACTCCTTTCCAGTCTTGCCCCACCATCAGTCCAGCTCTCTGGTGAATCACAGTGCCGCTGCTCGGATCGCTGCTCAGTGGAGATAGGCTGCGCTGTGCTGGAGACTTCACACAGATCCTTCCAGGCTGGCCATGCGTGTCCAAGTGAGCTAAGATGGCCGCTCCCAGCCCTTTTATAGGCTTCCCACAATGCAGTCTGTTCCCTTAAGATTCATGGGAGTTGATCAGCATTCTGGGTAGGTCAAGTTAATGTCCAGAAGTAAACAAACAAAGTACTTTCATGTCAACTTCTGAACAGTAATAGAAAATAAAGACGCAGTCCTTTAAGATTTTGGCCGCTAGGTGGCGCCAAATTATAACATATATGCAACATCATATTATACATATATTATGACCGCTACAAAAATATCATTGGTGATATCTTTTAAGCCTTATTTATTTTCTTATTTGTTTTGTTTTCATTCCGATTTGGAAAAAAGTCATGACTTTCACTTTTATAATAGTTGTTATAATTATCTTTGTTCCCTCAGCTGCCTCCAGTACTTCTTCTCTTGCGCTGAAAAATACTACAATTTGGGCTTCACCCTTTTCTCCAATCTTTGTGCTTGAAGGGATAACCAGACACAGCTGGACGACATGTATTTAATCCTGGAGGCACAGGCATTAGACTCAGAAAGGAGGTGGGTCCTAGCCTCAAAAATGCATTTCCTGACAGCCCTTGCAACTACATATGTTCTAGCAGTGTGAGCACATCTTTCGGTGGTGTCTTCTCTGTCCCACAGTGGTGGTTCCTCCTCTATCTATAGTGCCTGGCTGCAGCGGCTCTGGTAAAGCAACCATGGAGGGAGCTGTGCTCTGGTCTTTCATCTTCACAGATATCCAGATTACACACTGATTGAAGAGACACACTTTTATCTACTTTTGTTTGTGAGTGCAGCTGTTATCTTTTTTGATCTCTGCAATAAACTTGCTTACTACACTATGGTTGGCTTGGTGCCTCTCTCTCTTTTCTGTTCACAGCTTTGGGGTTCCCAGCCAAACAGAGGAGTAAGCCTTGCTCAGCCTGTAGTCAGCTTTCCACTAATTAGAAGTTGCACACAGCCTCCATCTTAATAAGTTTACAATTTACAGGTAAATAGTCTGTGCACTTTGCAAAGTGCAGGTGAACTCTGTAAGTGCAGTTGCTCCAGGACTTGGTAAATGAGGAAAGCTTCAAAGCTTCATTGAAAAGATTACCCAATCACGTGCAGGGAACATTAAAGAAAACCTTTCTCCTTGCACATGATTGGATGATGGAAGTCAGCAGAGCTTTTGCTCATTTACTAAGCTCTGGAGCAACCGCTCTTGCAGAGTGCAACTGCTCTTTGCAAAGTGCACAGTCAATTTGCCTTTAGAAAATCAACCCCAAAAAATCAGCTTATTTGAGCCTGAAATTGTAAAGGAAACTATGTATATTTAGGTGTGCACTGATAACAAAAATTGGACATATTTTTAATACATAATCAAATCCTTTTTGAGATTAGGCAAATATAGAGACAGAGAGTTATCTTATCTCTGCCATCAAATAAAACATGTATAATTTTAGGAAACACTCTAACTATTTCACAGATTTACCGCACATTAACATAGTATGCAGGGAGATGTTATATTTCAACCAGCAATAATCAGACTGTTATTTTTATGACGCGTTATCTACGTTGTATATATCATAAAGATTTTCTGAAAAGAACATAGTTTCCATTAGAAGCAATTCAAGAGGAGGAAGCAGGCATGCTCCATATGTAAATCCAGAAATTAAAGACAAAGCAGCTTATCCTCACATGAATATTATTGCAAATGAGATAGTTTGTGTTCCTGTCACACAGCCATAAAAAAGAAATTTGGTATTGGATGTTGGTGGTGCTCAAACACCATAACCCAACAGAAAAAATGCTGCAAAGCACAGGAAGGACCCTGCAAACATTCACCATATCTGCAACTGTTACATAGCTTTAAAAAGACTGTTTTTGGTGGTGCCCAAATTCCATTACCCCACACATAAAATCCTTCAGAGCACAGAATAGACCATTTTAACCAAAATTTACAGCATTTGCAACTGTGGAAAAATTTGGGGTGCTGCATTGAATTTGCCATTAGGCAACATGCAACCTATACAAAAAAGTGTTAAGATAAGGGGGATTCAAAAAAAGCTTGTGTATATGTAGCGCTGGCAGATTTATCATCAGGCGCTTATATGTAAATTTAGTGGGTCATTTATTCTGTATATAGTTCAGAGTTAATCTATGGATAAATTAGCCTCTGTTCCAGCATTGGCTTTGTTGCATGCAGTTCCACACTGTTGTCTGTAGGTGTCGTTGTCACCATAGGTCGGTGTTGGAAAAGCAACAAGCTGAAGTGTATTGAGTGCTCTTCTTTTCCAGAGGTAACGCGGCAGAGGTGGTCCACTGCTATGCATTCTGGGAGAGAGTATTTAAGGGACAGATGCCATGTGCTAAGGGTCAGTTCTACCTCGTGGCCCTCCAGGCTGGAGAGCTGCGTTGCTGCAGCCATGCAAGTAGGCCCAGAAGCCTGTCTGGGGCCTACTACTACAGAGATGGTCCTGTGCTGTCTGTCCTGCGGGAAGAAGCTGGACAATTGAGAAGACCCAGGGGAGCACCCGTCTTTGGAGATGACCGTGCAGAATGCTGGTGTCTCAAGAGGGGCCTGGTGACTCAATTGGAGGATGCATCTTGACCTAATCTACCGCACAAGTACTGCCGGGTCAGCTTAAAGGTTCTGGTACTGTGTTGCTGTTCATTTAAAACTACTACGTCCTGTGGCAGAGGATCGTACAGTTAAATTGTTCTTCTCAAGTCTGTGGCAGAGGCTTTTTGTTTGTGCTACGCTCCGGCTGCTAAGTCAGTGAGAGAGATCTATCCCGGTGGGCAAAGATTTAATGTTGGACTGAAGGTATATTCGTCCCTGAGATTTCAATTCCTCAGTGATTCAAAGAAAAGGTATTTGAACTTTCCTGCAACTCTTCTTCTACCTCTTTCCTGCTACTTCTTCCAGTTATCTCCCATTAAAGCATTGGAAAAGTACTAAAGTGACTGGTGCCTACGTTGTCACATACAAAGCTCAACATGGACTCTAATGCCGCGTACACACGGTCGGACTTTTCGTCTACAAAAGTCCAACGGACGCTGACGGACTAAAGCTGGCTGGTAATCCGATCGTGTGTGGGCTTCTCCGGACTTTCAACGGACTTTTTTAGCCTCAAATCCGACGGACTTTAGATTTGAAACATGCTTCAAATCTTTACGTCGTAAGTACGACGGACCCCGAAATCCGCTCGTCTGTGTGCTAGTCCGACGGACAAAAACCCATGCTAGGGCAGCTATTGGCTACTGGCTATGAACTTCCTTATTTTAGTCCGGTGTACGTCATCACGTACGAATCCGTCGGACTTTTGTGTGGTCGTGTGTAGGCAAGTCCGTTCGTAAGAAAGTCTGCCGCAAGTCCGCCGAAGGTACGTCGGAAGTCTGTCGGACAGGCTGTCGGACTTTTGTAGACGAAAAGTCCGACCGTGTGTACGCGGCATAAGTTCTGGTATTGGTGAAATTACGGGTAAAGAGGTGACGGTAACAGCCCGATGTAAAGCAGCAGCTCCTTGGGGGGTTAGTGCTATATATATATATATATATATATATATATATATATATATATATATATATATATATATATGTATATATATCCTAACTGTAAGTACTGGCGTTCAGTAATGGTTCTATGTGTAATTGCTGAATCACGTTGATTTAGTGAACAGTTTCTTAGAAGGAAGTATATTTTTAGTGACAGATTAAGCTGTGATTAGCAACAGCTAAATTTCTAGGGGATCTTGTGGAGAAAACTGTGCACCTTTGTACTAGCACTTGCAAGGAGCTATTGGTCCATAAAGATTGTTTTTTTTTTACTTTGTGTAGTTTTATTGAATTATGATGCGTTTGTATTACTATATACCATAACCAAGCTTGATTTCCACAAGTGCCTAATATAAAAACATTCAACATCTAAACACTTTCCACAGGAAAGGGAGTAATGTAGTGAAAAGGTATTCACAGGAACAGTGGAACAAATGTTATTTGGGCAAGTGCACCACAGTACTCCCTGACTGGACATGTAAGCAGATTAGCCACATTAGTAAAAGGAACTTCACTCATTTACAATTTGTTTTACCCTCTTCTTTGAAAATCCTCTTTTTACACATCTTCAAGACAAATTAACGGTGACTCATCTCAGTGTCTCATCATTTATCAGACAATGTTCCAATCAGACAAATTGTGCCTCAAAGCAAACAGCTCTGCAGTTTATAATTGTATAAATTTAAAAACAACTAAAATGTACAATTGATCTCCAGTCCATTATAGATTCTCTTTAAATGAGCACTGCAGATTAAGCTAAACTGATAAATAAAGATGATCAAAAAATGCAAAAACAGTATTAATCATATAACATCCATTAACTTTTTTTTCTAGATAATCACATTTCTTTTTTTTTGTTTGTCTGAATACTGTATTTACAAGCAGATTTGTCAATTGTGAATATAATGATGCCTGGAATCACAAATTATTTGATCCTTGGACAAATATGCAGGCTCATAATCAGGTAAAGTTGGATTTTTTTCTTCATCCTTACCTGTAAAATCCATTTCTTTGAGTACATCACGGGACACAGAGCAGCCATATACATTACTACCTGGGTTATGCGCCACCTATAGGTGAATGGACACTGGTAGAATAATCAAAAACAGGAAGTGATCCCCTATATAACCCCCTCACATACAGGAAGTATTCCAGTTTTCTAGCAAGCAATGAACTCAAAAAAAGAGAGGGGAGGGGCCTCTGTGTTCCATGATGTATTAAAAGAAATGGATTTTACAGGTATGGATGAAGAAAAAATTCAATTATCTTTCTCGTACATCACGGGACACAGAGCAGCCATATACATTACTACCTGGGATGTCCCAGACCAATAGCCTTGAGGGGATGTATGAAAACAGCATCAGATTTATAGAACAGCCCGCAAGTCACTATAGCCAAAAGCAGTCCTCTGCTGCCCTAACACCCACCTGATAAAATCTTGTGAACGTATGTACCGAAGACCAAGTGGCAGCCTTGCAAATCTGCGCCACTGATGCCTGATGGCGAAAAGCCCAGGAGGTTCCAACACCCCTGGCAGAATGAGCTCTAACCCCAAAGGGAGGAGCTTTACCGTTCAGGCCATAGGCCTGAGTGATTAATTGGCAAATCCAAAGTTAAATGGATGCCTTAGAAGCCGACTGACCCCTCTTGGGGCCTTCTGGCAAAACAAAAATGCATCAGAACTTCTGCTGCTTGCAGACCTTTCCAGGTAGACTCTGACAGCCCTCACCACATCCAAAAGGTGCAACTGCTTCTCTTCTGGCGAGCCAGGCTGAGAGAAAAAAGAAGGTAGAACAATGTCCTGATTTTAATGAAATTCAGAAACTACCTTAGGCAAAAAGGACGGAACAGGACGTAGCACCACTTGGTCATCATCATGGTGCAAAATCAAATACGGCTCCTTACAGGAAAGGGCCGCCAATTCGGAGACCCTTCTAGCTGAAGTAATTGCAAAAAGAAAAGCCAACTTCTGTGTCAAAAGAACTAACTGAATTTCGTTGATTGGTTCAAAAGGCTGCTCCTGTAGCATCAACAAAACCAAATTTAAATCCCAATGGCAAAGAGGTGATTTAACGGGGGGCAATAAGTGAGTCACTTCCTGAAGAAAAGTCCTGACCAGGGAATATGAAGCCAAAGGCTTCTGGAATTACACTGATAAGGCTGAAACCTGTCCTTTAATTGTTGTCAAGGCTAATCTTTTATCTAAGCCTGACTGAAGAAAAGAGAATTCTCTCTACCAAATATCTGCGAGGATGGCAACTTCTGGCCTCACACCACACAATGTAAGCCTTCCAAACCCTGTGGTAAATCTACCTGGCATTCACCAATGTAGACACCACGGTCTCCTAGCACCCTGGCTTCAATATCCATGCCATCAATTCATCAAGCGTAAATTTGGGTGGAATATAGGCCCCTGTGACAGTAGATCGAGCCGAAGCAGAAGCGTCCAAGGCTTCCCTACTGCTAATCTTACTAACTCCGGATACCAAGCCCTCCTGGTCCAGGCCGGAGCTACCAAAATGACTGATGTCATCTCTTCTCCGATCCTGCACAAAAGAAGTGGCAGAAGAGGAATTGGGGGAATGCATAAATCAAAGAGAACTGAGTGCAGGGAACTACCAGAGCATCTATCCCAATCGCAAGTGGATCTCTTACTCTGGATACAAACAGCTGAATCTTGCAGTTGAACCTGGATGCCAGCAGGTCTACATCTGGTGTACCCCACCGCTGGCAAATCTGCATAAACACCTGTGGGTGCAGAGACCATTCTCCTGGATGTATCTGTTGGCGGCTGAGATAGTCCGCTTTCCAGTTCTCTACCCCCGAAATGTGGAAAGCAGACAGCACTGGCACATGCCTTTCTGCCCATGATAACACATGACTGACCTCCATGTGGGCCAGACGACTCTTGGTGCCACCCTGATGGTTGACATAGGCCACAGCCTTGGCATTGTCGGTTTGCACCCTTACTGGGTGACCCTGTAAAGTTGACATCCAATAATTCAGCGCAAGGTGTATTGCCCGCAGCTCTAGTACATTGATGGGCAATCCCTATTCCTTCAGAGTCCATTTCCCCTGGACTGTGGAACTTGTCATGACTGCGCCCCAGCTGTAAAGACTGGCATCTGTGGTCACTACTTTTCACAACAGTGGAAGAAAAGACCTTCCCTGTACCAGATTCTGGTCTACTAACCACCAGATAAGACTTTCTCAAGCCTTGGGGGTTATGATCATGCAGGAATTCAAAGCCTACATCTTCCTGCTCCATGCAGACAGAATGTTCTGCTGCAATGCCCTTGAATGGAACAGGGCATAAGGAATTGCCTCGAATGAGGAAACCATCCATCCCAGAAGACTCATACAGAGTTGGACAGATGGGCGACTCTTTCGACCTACCTGCCAAACCTGATTGTTTAGGGTCTTTACCCTTCTTGGAAGCAAGAACACTCTTGCCTGTACTATGTCCATGATAAAGCCTAAGTGTTCCAGACTTTGAACCGGTTTTAGGGCTGATTTCTCAGGAATTTATGATCCATCCGAGATGTTCCAGGAATTGGACCATAAAGGTCACGTTTTTTATCAAAACCTACAGTGATTGATCCCTGAGTAGGAGATCGTCTAAGTAGCTTGCAATCAAGATCCCTCGAGATCTTAGTAGACCCAGTGTGGGACCAGGATCTTTGTGAAGACCCGTGGTGCGGTTGCGAACCCAAAGGGCAGAGCCACAAACTGAAAATGTTGTTCCTCTATGACAAAGCGTAAAAGCCTTTGATGAGGTTGAAAAGTTGGCATGTGCAGGTATGCATACCTGATGTCTATGGATGCCAGGAAATCTCCTTCTTGGAGCGAGGTCACGACAGAGCGGACTGATTCCATTTGAAAGGGCCACACTGAGAGATAACGGTTCAGTGCTCTTAGATCCAGAATTGGTCTTATGTCACCAATTGGCTTTGGAACCGTGAACAGATTTGAATAAAACCCTGTTCCCCTTTCGAGAACTGGGACCTCCATGATCACCCCCTGCTGCCTTAAACGGTCTAGTGCTTGGAGTAATAAGTCCCTTCTTGAAAGGTCCGTGGGAACGCCGGACCTCACAAATATTTGAGGAGGGTAACTGTGTAATTCCAGTCTGTACCTCTGTCACACTGTGGAGATGACCCTCCTGTCCTGAATTAGCATTTCCCACAATCCCGCAAACTGCAGCAACCTTCCCCCCACCCGCAGGAGTGGGGGCGTCCCTTCACAAGGAAGGTTCGGTGCCAGTATTAGCGGATTTTTGGACCCACGTCCTCTTTTGGCCCTGGCCCTGCTGTTTACCTTTGGCAGCAGATCCCTGATGCCATCGGAACTGCCTAGGGCCCGAAAAACCTGAGGAATTAGCGTGTGGCACCTTAAAAGAGGGTTGTGTAGCTACCTTTTTCACAGGAAGGAGGGAACTCTTTCCTCCAGATATCTTTTGGATGTAATTATCAATATCATCCCCAAATAAACATGAAAAGGAAAACCAGCTAGCATCCTCTTACAAGCAAGCTCTGCTGACCAGCTTTTTAGCCATAAAATTCTGCGCATGTGCACAGATAAAAGAGCTATGTGGGAGATCTGCTGCGTGGAGTCTTTAAGGGCATCTATAGCAAAGCAAAGAGCCTGAGGCAGATCTGCTTCATCCTTAACAGAATCATCCAGTCTTTTGGGCCGTCTAGCCAGATCCTTCAAGGCTTGAAAGACCAAAATTGCTGCTACTGTGGGTTGAATAGCGGAACCTGCCAGGGCGAAGGATGCCTTTAACAAGGCTTCCAGCTTCTTATCCGCAGGATACTTAAAGACCTGTGCATTATCCAATGGATAAGTTAAGGTCTTGCTGCATCCACAACCGGTACACTCCACTTCTTGGTAAAGCTTTCCTCCATAGGATATAACAGAGAAAACCTCCTAGGAGGCACAAATATCCTGTCTGGGTGCACCCAGTCGAAATATACCACCTGCTTCAAGAATGGGTGAAAGGGAAACACATGTGTACCCTGCTGTGGTTTCAAAGAACCCAGGGAGGAACAAGGTGTTTCAGGGACCTCCACTGGAGGTAACTTAAAAGCTGTATGAACCATCTGTACAAGAGAATGGACGAGAAGCTTTTGTGATTGAGAAGCTGATATAATCTGAGCCTCTTCAGGCTCTGAATCATTTGAGGGAGATCCCTCTGTCTGAATATCAATTGCCTGACCGGCCATTACCTCTTCTACCTCGTCAACCCAGTCTTGCTCCAATATAGGAGGAATAGGGGACGGGGACCTGTCACGCTGTCAAGCGATCATTCAGAAGCATTGGTAACAGGCACAACACCGGATAGACGTAGCGGCTCAGATTGCCCAGTGTCATCCAGTCTTTCAGGTGAGGCTATTGCAGCAGAGTTCCGTTTAGCCTCTATGGGGGCCACTGATGGAACACATGCGCCCTTTGCTGCAGCGTTCCCCCCAGGTCGCTTCCTAGAAGACATGGCTTGCTGAAGCAGTGGTAACTGTCTTTGTGACACAAATACACAAGTTCCTCAGTACCACAATTCCCCCTCGGAAGAAACTTATACAATGAACTGTTCTTCCAATTACTGCAACATAATTTGGGCTGTGTCTGTCATCACCAATAGGACTCAAGTGTCACCCAGGACAGACTGCTCTGTGTCCCCTCTACCGGCCAGCAACTAACTGTGCTTTTAGCCTTTAAAAAAGCTTCCCTCGGCCGTCAGGGCCACGTGCACGAGCCCGTGCTCCCCCCGTGGAGGAGAACACACAGAGCAGCACACCTAGTGGGCAAAAAAAAAGCATTGCAAGCAAAATGTTTTTTTTTTTTTCAAAAGCTTCCCTTGGCTTGTGCAGCTCTGGGAAGAGAAACACAGAACAGTAAACCCATGACCTCTAGTGGACAAAGCAATCATAGCAAGGGAAACCTTTTTTTTTTTTTAAACATGACAGCCTAGATACAACTGTTGCAGGGGAATAAATAATAATTGGACCCTGGTTTCTCACAGGGCCACTTACCACTCCAGCTGCAGGACAATAGCCTAAGCCAGAAGTCCAGCCTTCACCCATCAAGGCGGGTTCTGTCACACGGACCTTCAAGGACTGGGTACCCTTTTAGCATGTGGGTCCACTCCCTTGGACCTGTATAGCACCCCGCAGGAATGCCTTAGCGCTGTAGTGTCCAGGATTCCACTACGCAGGATCCAGCACCTGAAGGTTGCATTACAGGCAAAAACTCATTGTTGATTCTTTAATGTTCTTTACAAGGCTCGAGTACCATTTATCTTAGCATAGTAGATTTTGTAAATGGATCCGACCTAGCAAAGCTGTCCCTTGACTTTTAAGAACCTGTGCGGGATTACAGCATATAAATGCACAAATAACTCAACAAATGACCATCCACCATTTTAGACACTGGTGAAAAAAACTTGAATACTTCCTGTATGTGAGGGGTTATATAGGGGATCACTTCCTGTTTTTGGTTATGCTATCAGTGTCCATTCACCTATAGGTGCTGCATAACCCAGGGAGTAATGTATATGGCTGCTCTGTGTCCCGTGATCTACGAGAAAGAAATTGCAATTTGACAAAAAGATAATTCTTTGAATTGAAAACTATAACAAATCACATTAATAAAGATAAGGTTAGTCAATTTTGCCAGTTTAGTGTGAAGATCTGCTTGTTGAGAAGGTCTGCTTCACCTAGTGAAGTAAAGTAATACAGATAAAGTAAATGGGGAAACAATGAGCCAGTCTTTTAAGCAGCATTTTTGGAAAAGACTTTTGCTTAATTAAATCTCTGGAACAAAGCTTGTTGCGTAGCTGTAGTAGTACCCTAAAGCAGTGGTCCCCAACCTTTTTGGCACCGGGAACCGGCGTGGAAGAAAATTGTGCCAAGGCCCGGGGGTGTATGCGTCTTTTTTCGGTCAATTTATCGGGGCAATTGCTGGTGTTAGTGCTGCAATCATCCTGGCACCATGGTTCATATGGTGTCAGGATGAAATAAGCACATTATTTCTATTATTACATTGTAATATACTGTAAAATGAAATAGGTC
Source organism: Aquarana catesbeiana (assembly GCF_042186555.1). Lineage (NCBI taxonomy): Eukaryota > Metazoa > Chordata > Amphibia > Anura > Ranidae > Aquarana > Aquarana catesbeiana. Next base: position 416,523,871 of record NC_133325.1, on the reverse strand, counting down.
AACTCACCATAATGCAGATATTGCCACCAGATGTGGATTGTCACTTGCCACGTTGCCTGCCTTCAGATGAGACTTGTCACTTGCCACCAGATTTGTCCCTTGCCACATTGCCTGCCACCAGATGCGTTTTGTCCTTTGCCACCTCGCCTGCCACCAGATGCATTTTGTCCCTTGCCACGTCGCCTGCCACCAGATGCAGATTGTCACTTGCCACGTTGCCTGCCACCAGATGAAGATTGTCACTTGCCACGTTGCCTGCCATCAGATGTGTTTTGTCCCTTGCCACGTTGCCTGCCTCCAGATGAGTTTTGTCCCTTCCCACATTGCCTGCCATCAGATGCCACCTGCCGCCACATGAAGATTGTCACTGCAGTGGTGGCTGCACCAGCATGTGCATTAGTTCAGAGGCAAGCCTTAAGTAAGGGGTAGTGAGGGAGAACAGCAGTGATGGGGGCGTGTGTGAGAGATGATCTCTTCTTTCTGCCCCCCTGCCTCACCTCCAGCAGGGTAGCAGTGTTCTGCCTGTGTGGGCAGAAGAGCAGTGATGCAGACGGGTAGTGAGAGATCACCTCCAGCTCGCTCGCCTCAGTGTAGCGGCCCCGCTGTGAGCACAGAACAGCGGTGATGCGGGCGGTGAGAGATGATGTCATCGGTCTGCTTGCTCGGCCGCCCCACGTCAGACAGTGCATCCTTCAGGGCCTGAGTGCAAACAGGCTATGGTACGGCAGTGGGCCGTAGCCCGGGGGTAGATGACCCCTGCCCTAAAGGATCAGTGTAAAGTCAAATGTTCAAGTTTAGCATTACATCTCACCATTCAGGCTGGGTTCACATCTCCATGCGGAGCGGCTCAAAGCAGGGGTCTGGGGCATCCCTGTTCTGCTTTTCCTGGTCCGATTTCAGTTCAAATCCGAACCTGAAATGGACCAGAAGATTCCCAGGACTCCTGTGCAATTCGCTTCGTAGCCGTCACAGAGCTGTGTGAACCGGCTCTATTGAGAGCTGGTCCCAGGCTCCTGACATGCGAATTGGATGCCGGGAAACCCACATCCAATTTGCGCTAGTGTGAATCCAGCCTAACGTTTAAGCTCACCTTTTGGAACATGTTACATATTCCACCTATATTTAGGATGGAACATATAACATGATCCAGCTCCTGCCCCCTCTCCCCCTGATTCTCTTTTTCCCTGTGACTAATATGCTCATACTCATAACCCTGGGTTGTCAACAAAAAACATACTCACCCACTGAATCCAGCATTGTCTGGTGTAAGCCACCGCTTTGGGTCCTGCACCCTCATCTTCTCATGTGACATCATTGGGAGGCCAGCATATGATGCAAGGACACATCAATTTCCTGGCACATGGGCAGTGCCGCAGAGATTTTTCTGGTCCATCCATAGTGAGGCTGGGATTGCCTGAATCCTCCTGGGATGTGTGATGCCAATATCCCGGGAAACTTAAATTGACTGGCCATAGATAAGTCAGTTTTTTCCGTTTGATTGAAAAAACTGACTCGATTCCCACATCCACACATTTGAAGTGGATGGGGGAATCCTCTGCACTGTATATTTGTATTCTGACATCAGGGAGACTTGCCCACTATCAGAATACACTAATGAATGCTGCTGGCTATAGCCTGCAGCACTAAATGAGCAGACATATTCTTACAGGGCGGTTGTACAAAAGTCAATGGGCAGATTGACTTCTGTTCAATCACAGTGACCATAGTTGGATCAAAATTCTGTCTGTTCAGTAGGAACTGGACACATTTCTTTAGGGAGAACAGTGTGACAAAGGGATGAACTCTTCTTCTTCTCCTTTCACTGTGCAGTCACAGGTTGGGGAAGGGAAGACCTATAAGTATTAATTAACTTTTGCAGAAAAAAAAAATATATCTCCTACTTTACCAGACTGGGATATGTTGCATGGCAGAGTAATGTAAATCTCAGAACTTTGTGGACAGAAATGTGAATCCTTTAGCAGGTAAAATAGCTCCATTGTACTGTATGTATTTAGCTATTAGCCTGGAGTTCGGCTTTGAATTTTTTTACTTAGAAATAACATAACTGAAGTTCAGACTATAGGCAAAAAACAGTGTGTATACAATATAGTAACATTTGTAGAGATGGATATGAAATAAAAATAGTTTGTTAGTGTTCTTATTATGTGAAGATAACCTTTACACTGTAATAGACAACAAAGCTGGCTTAGTAAATACCTCACTAAAGACAAACTGAGTTTGTGTAAAAATTAAACATGTATAAGCCAGTTCTAAAAATAGCACTTCCAAAGGACTCTTTGAGCCAATTGTGTATTGGCTTTTGTGACAGATGCTTAGACGACATGCTTTGCGGAGAAAGATATTATGCGTGTACAGTGTAGCAAATAGCATGTCAGCCAATCACAGCGAACAGCTCAGTAATCCCCTTCTTGATAAATCCTGACACTTCAAAAATGAAGCGTGCATTTTTCAATAACGACAGGCTACAAGCCAACGATATCAGGAGCAGCCACTAGCCCTTTATGGATAAAAATAATATTTAAACAACCGTTAGAACTGGAGTTAATATTCAATTTCTAAGCGGTTTTTACATTTCTGTTCATGGACCTGACACAGCTGGGAGCAGTGTTACTTCAATCTGGGTGTAATAGGTTTGATCCTAGTTTCTGGTTTGCTGGATGTGACAAGGAGATGTCACCGAGCTGTTACACCTCCCTGGGGGCTGTTGGCACCTCTCAAAGCTTCCTTCACAGCTGATTGGACAATTCATAGGATGAGCTGTTCTCTTTTCATCTGTACTCTATCACAGAGAATGCAGTGTATGCTTGGCAATTTGTATCTGTGACATGTTTAGGAATGATACCAGGATTGATTTAAAGGTGAGCTAGAGATTGCCAGGTATAAAGTACTCCCAAAACATGAAAGTAAATGCAATGTGGTTAAGGTAAGTAAATGGATGAGAGACAAAGTCAATGTTATGTACTGCAGTCTTTGTGGGGTATACTGTTGGAAAATATTTATGGAACTTAAATGCATTGAAAGTCAACTCGTTTTTGACAAAAATGGATTTTATTCCACACTAAACTTAAAGCAGAGCTCCACCCAAAAGGGTAAGCTCTGCTTGTTTGCTTTCTGCCACATATGGCACCTCTCAGGGGGGAACAGTTACCTGTTTTTGACAGGTACCATCCTTACTTCTGGGGGACCTCGCCGCGGTGAGGTCCCCCCGAAGTTCAGCACCCCTCCTCTTTCCTCCGCCGCCGGGCCATTCCCCAAGAGCAGCGCGCTTTATGTATTTATGTATGTAGTAAGGATCCGGCTGTGAAGTCTCAAGGCTTCTTTGCTTGTTTCCCTTACAAGGAATGGCAACCGCAGCAACCAAGAGCTGATTGAAAAATCGGTTGGGGTGCAGACATCGCAGGATCCCTGGACAGGTAAGTGTCCTTATATTAAAAGTCAGCAGCTACAGTATTTGAAGCTAGACATGTGCAATCTGTTTGATAAAGAATCGAAATTCGGACGAATTTTGCATCTTTCAGACTTTCGGATGCATCTGAATGTCCGAATAAATAAATGACGAATTTCAAATAATAAGAAAGAAATTATAGCAGATAAAACAAATGAATTTTCATGATTCGGTAATTTGTTAAAGATCTAATGAAACAAAAGGTCGGCTCAGTAAATCTTAATCTGTAAGTAAATCTTATGCCGCGTACACACGGTCGGACTTTTCGTCTACAAAAGTCCGACAGCCTGTCCGACAGACTTCCGGCGGACTTTCGGCGGACTTGCAGCAGACTTTCTAACGAACGGACTTGCCTACACACGACCACACAAAAGTCTGACGGATTCGTACGTGATGACGTACACCGGACTAAAATAAGGAAGTTCATAGCCAGTAGCCAATAGCTGCCCTAGCATGGGTTTTTGTCCGTCGGACTAGCACACAGACGAGCGGATTTCGGGGTCCGTCGTAGTTACGACGTAAAGATTTGAAGCATGTTTCAAATCTAAAGTCCGTCCGATTTGAGGCTGAAAAAGTCTGCTGAAAGTCCGGAGAAGCCCACACACGATCGGATTACCAGCCAGCTTTAGTCCGTCGGCGTCCGTTGGACTTTTGTAGACGAAAAGTCCGACCGTGTGTACGCTGCATAACAGTCCAATCAGCTAAATAATTTTGTGCTGGAGGTTGGATTACTGGCAAAGTGCATTCCTGAGAACTGAGTGAGAAGGGTTTTGTATTATATTTGAGCAGAGGAGAAGAGATATTGTCATTGTGTGTGTTAATAGATTCAATAAACAAACGACTTTCCAAACTACGAATCATTATCATGAATATATATACATACATAAATATCGAATTTCAACTAATACGAAAGAAATTATAGTGGATATAACAAATGAATTCGACATGATTCGAGATTCAGCATAACGAATATCGTCACTCTACAGAAATAACTAATTATCCAAAAACGAATTAACGTAACATAACGAATATAACAGAACTAAATTATGTATTTTACGAATGAAAGCAAAACAAAACTAAACAAAATTTTCCATTGTGCACAGGTCCATTTGGTGGGGGGGGCTGGAGCTTCTCTTAAGGCTGGGTTCACGCTAGTGCGAACTAGATGTGGGTTTCCCCACAATTTGCGTGACAGGAGACTGTGGCGGCTGCAGAGCGGATTGCACAGGGGTCCTATGCGTCTTTGGCTCAGTTTCAGGTCCAGATTCAGGCAAAAATTCAGCCCTGATTCTTCCCTGAAATAGGGAACAAGGAAGCACCAGACCCCTGCTGTGAGGCACGTCAAACATTAAGTGTGAACCCAGCCTTAAAGATTAAGTCTTTTGAGGGACCTGTTACGTAGTGGCTGGTGTGCTGTGTGGTCCAGCCAGACCAGTACAGTGTCGATGAGCTGATCTTGACGCATCACACTGCTTACTTTTTTTTTTCATTTCGTAAAGTTCTATCCGCCAGTGTGCGGTGACCCACACTGCCCTGGAAAAATGGAAAACTGTACAGCATGCAGAACTTTTTTCAGCACATACAGCCCGCACACCAGCACAACACAGTGGTATGAATCGGCCATATCAGAGGAGGACATTTTCCCCCTTGCAGTGGGAATCCAGTGGGACTTTGCTGGAACAGCTGCCAAAAGCAGTCGTATTGAACCTAGTTAGAATGGAGCCTAAAAACTCAATACAATCTTAATGTCCAACTTCAGACATTTTGCAATGCATTTTTTGTAATGCATTCACTGAATTAGGGTAAAAACACACCCCAGTACCTTTCTATGCCCCTTGTCCCTGAACACTTATATGTGGCCCATGTTTACTGATGCCAGGTCCCCACGTGCATTTTTCCAGGTACAGAGGAGGGTCACTGTGTGTGTCGGTGTGTCTATGAAAGCACACGGCCCTGTCCAAGACCATACATGTATGGGTGTCTTCACAGCTGACATTTCCAACCGTGGCAAAAAAGCCACCCGTTGAGCCTGTCCGAGTCACACCACTATACTGCTAATGAGCATACTCTTGTGAGTGCATTTTAAACTGTTTGTTTTGACTGTACTACACTATAGGCATATTTGCACCGTGTTTTCTCTTCTCTTGCTTAGAGTTGCTATTCTTAAAGTGAACTTGTGCCCAAACTATGCACAATAAAGTATTTCCATAAGCACTTTAAAAAAAAAAACAAAAAAAAACACTTTTTCATCACTGACACTGTAGGCATTGTAGAGAAATTCAAACAAATAGACAGCAGAGGGTGCGATCTAAGTGTAGTAAACCTATATTTATTGAATAAAACTACAACTCTCATGCATCAGAAGAATAGGGCGCCTGTCAACAGTATCTCAATCTGGTGGTCTGCTAATGGAACCACAGCATCACAGATGCAGGGATTCCAATTCACAATAAGCTAGCGGTACCAGCCCAGAGACAACCAGGAAACAGGGAAGCTGTCAGGGAAATCATATGCATAGTCATGCACAAGATGTGCACTTGCTAGTAAGAATTTGAGAGTGACAGCTAGATGTTCCTTGACTCGCTAATGTAATTGCGTTCGCGCATTAGTGTGGGTGTGCGTGAATACTTGGCGCCCTCTTGCCTATTTAAACTGGCTCCATAGACCAGAATATTGCTGAGTGGTCATCAGTTTCTATCATCTGTGACCTGATTCTGTGCTTGTTCCTGTGAATACCCGGCCTGTTTAACTCGTTTCTGATACCTTATTGCTGACCTGGCTTGTGACCTGACTCTGCCTACCATTCCAGTGCCTTCTCTGCTTACCTGATACCGCCCCTGGCTTAGCCCTGACTCTTTTCTGGATCCTATTATGTACCTCTGCTGCATGGCCATTACTGACTTCTGCCTGCCTGACCACCTGAGACCCTGCGTCCACCTGCTCATCAGCTTGGTTGCTGCCTGCTGTTCTGCACCTGTTGGTGTGTATCAGCATCTGCCGGTCCATGAACCCACCCACTGCTTGGCACCTGCTGCAAGTACCTTCTGTCCAGGATCTCCAACCAGGCACCCGTGCCACTCCATGCCCTATTATATCCTGTCGCCACCTTCAGAAGAAACAGAACATGGGGTGTAAGGGAAAGCCCTCCCGTCAGCTCAGCATCAACCAAGTACATGACAGAAGATCCTCTGACAGCATGGGAACCAAGTCACCAGAAACAAAAAGATGTCAAGGGAGCGCTACATGTTTTGAGGCAATCCTGCCTCTGTCTATGCTGTGTACTAACTAACTGACTTTAAATACTGAACTGCAGATCTGGAGCGGGCAGTAATGGGCAGAGCTGTGCATGGGGAAAGCTGCTTCCAGAGTTCCAACCCTCTCCGTCTCCTTTCCATGCAGTACTGTGTACACAAGCATCTTACTCAGTGGTGCAGGTGCCAATCGTTGGTCAGCCAAGTACAGTAAGCTGTGTTTTTTTTAAAAGGCGATGTGTGTATGTATGTACTGTGTGCGTATGTATGTACATGAGTGTGTATGAGTTTATGTGAGTATGTATATGTGTGAGCTTATGTATGAGTGTGCGCATGTGTATGTATGTATGTACGTATGTATGCTAGTGCATATGTATATTCATATGTGTGAATGAATGTATGTATGTTACTGTTAGGCCTTATTCAAACGGGCATACACCCGTGCTAGGCCTGCACAGGCATGGGATGCACAGATGTTGCATGCATCCCCATACAGGCAGTCCAATTTATGTTAAATGGGATGCAGCAGCTGCAGGGACAGAGTCATTGCTCCCAATTTGACATCCACTTGAGTGCGGGTCTGTAAGGAAGGGCATGCCAATAAAGATGGCACCTCTGTTCACTGGTTAATACATGTTTCCTTTCGTGCTCATATGAATTGGGCACTGGCTAATGCACATGTGCATAACAGTGTGTGCATATGTACATTCTTGCAACAGGCTATTTAAACTGGGCCAATGCTCTGGCTCAGTGCTGCTTTGTCTTCAGCCTCCTGTGTATCCTGTGACCTTGTGATTCTGTATCCTGATTTCAGTTGCTTGCCTGGCTTGTCTTGAACACTCTCTGAACTCCATCACAGCTCATGGCTAGATTCAGTCCCTAAAAGCCCATTTATTCGCATGAGAAGAAATTGTACTAAAATTGACGATTTCGACTCTCAGAGCAGAATACTTAGAGTAATGCCCCGTACACACGGTTGGATTTTCCGATGGAAAATGTCTGATCAGAGCGTGTTGTCGGAAATTCCGACCATGTGTGGGCTCCATCAGACATTTTCCATCGGATTTTCCGACACACAAAGTTGGAGAGCAGGAGATAAAATTTTCCGACAACAAAATCCGATCGCGTCAATTCCGACCGTGTGTGGCCTGTTCCGACGCACAAAGTGCCACGCATGCTCAGAAGAAATTCCAAGACGGAACAGCTCGTTCTGGTAAACTTAGCGTTCGCAATGGATACAGCACTTTCGTCACGCTGCAATGTTAAAAATGGTTTAATACAGCGCACTCTCTTCTTCTTCATAATGTGACAAGAATTAAGTAGTTTTGCTGCTCATATTCACACACACTTCCCACAAAGTTTTATTTTTGTTTTTTTATTGGGATTCCCTCAATATATTGTTATTAGTTGTCACATCTGACAGAATTTTTTTTTTTTATTTAATTTTTTTGGGGATTTTAAGCCTTTTTTTTTATTTAATGTTTGGATTTTTTCAAAGGCTGATCTTTGTTCAATGTTATTTTTATTTTTAATACAGAATATTTTTGTGTGTGTTTTGTGTGTGAAGTTACCCCAACACCATTGATATCTTTTATTTTTTAATCTCAAGGAGATTGTTTGGTGTTGGTGTCCCTTGTTAATTTCACATTGTATATTTGAAATGTACCTGAATCCTCACAAAAAAACTGTCCTTTTTGAAGTAAAACACATAGGAGAGTATAATTCAAAACAAAAATCCTTTATTAAGAGCTCAGAACCAAACAAAGAGGAAGGCAACACTGGATCAACATGAGAAATTAGCGAAGCCTGGGACCCCCACGGCAGACATCAATTCTTGAAAATCAAAATTGGTGGCCTGAGGAGTCCATATGTAAGGGAGGGCAGTCTGGTCCAGAATTCGCAGAGATCTGGATAGCAGCAGATGACATGTGTGTCCCCAGGCTGTGGTACCACAAGAGGCTGCATTTTTTGGCCGACCAGACTGGATCCAGGGTCCTCACTTTCTGGTCTCCCTTTCACGCTTCATTCCGGGCTGTGGCTGTGCAGTTGGAGATGTGGCAGGAGGAGGAGTAGGACCTGGAGGAGGACTGGGAGGACCTGGAGGAGGAGGAGGAGGAGGACCTGCAGGAGGAGGAGGAGGACCATCGCAAAGGTGTGTCTGAGCTGTCATTTGGCCCCTCATACCTTTGTTAAGAGCCTCCAATATGAGCGCCTCACACAAGACTTGTTGGCCCTCCTCCATCCTCTGCATTTTATAGGCAATGACGGCAGCAATGTCCTTCTCCACGGTGTGTCGTGCTCCCAGGACCTCTGTAGCCCTCCAAAAGAGTCCTCCGGTAGCCTCCTCTAGGGCACTCCTCCTACTGCCACATTCTCTTTTCAGGGCGGGTGGAGGGACCTGCAGATCAGCCAGCCGGCTCAGCCCGGCCACCTCCTGGCTGAGACTTCCCTGTGTATGAAAAAGGGACATGGTTTTAGTTGTTGCTTCATCAATCACAATCCTAAATTAGTACTCCAAACTAACATCTAATTAACATCATTGATTGGACAAGCAGAAATATTTCGAGGAATGCTATACCTGGCTCAATCTGGGCTCCTCCACATGTGGCCTGGAAGGCCCAGGTTGGGCATCAGAAGCCTCAGCCGGGGGGGAAGGAAGCGTGGAAGGAAGACTGGAGAGGGATGGCCTGGGTTCAGTCTGGCCTGCCAGAAAATGCAGCCTGTCATAGTACCACATCCTGGGGACATAGATGTCATCTGCTGCTCCGGATCTCTGTGAATCCAGGACTTTCTTGCGCTCCCTTAGATATGTGCTCCTCAGGCCACCAATTAATATCTTTAAATAGGTGATGTCTGCCGTGGGGATCACCTGCTTCACAATTTCACACAATTGCTCCAGTGCTGCCTTCCTCTTTGCTTGGTTCTTGTAATGGGGGTGGTTAATCTCCCACAGACATGGCAGCTCCCTTAAGATATCTATGAATACTGACATGAAGTAATTGTCCTTCACTAAGATATCCATGTTCACTGCAAGACACAACACAAGACAAAGCCTAATGTCAGACAAAACTCTCCTAATCTTGTTACAATATAGGCTTCAATGTAGAAGCAGTATAGGCACAAGTTTGTCTCTTACCTTCGTTCTTACGATCGGCGCGTCCAATGCTCCTTCCTCCGCTCACAGATCGTACGTAATACGCACGCGTGTTACGCTTTATACACACTGCGCATGCGTGTAACTCCGCCCGCCCCTGACGTTCTTTCTAGTCTATTCCCTGCCCCTTTTCGTTCGGCGCAGTGGGTGAAGAGCACATGGCGGAGTTAGAGCAGGTGTGTGCTAATTATAGCAACGAGGAGGAGGAGGAGGAAAGCCCGGATCCGGACACGTCCCGATCCAGAAGGAGACGTTTTAAGGCCACAAATATGTCCTTTGGGGAGATGTTGGAGATGGTCGACATCATGAAGAAGTCCGACTATGACGGAAAGTATGGGCCTTACCCCAACCCCAACATCAGAAAGGCAAAGATCATGGCGAAAGTGGTCAAAAGCCTTCACAAGAATTTCGGGGTACGACGATCGAAAGATCAGCTCAGGAAGCGGTGGTCGGACCTGAAGTTAAGAGAGCCAGAGCAGTACCGAAAGATCCGGAGAGTGCTGCAAAAAAGTAAGTAGTTGTGCTGTGTTCCTATTCTTTCTGTCTTTATTGCGTTCGTGCTGCTCCATATGCTTTTCTTAATTGTACAGTTTAAAAGGGCAACTTTAATGTTCATGGGCCCATTATTCTTTCGTATCAAACATTTTTCTTTCGGCCTCTAAAACACCATTGTTTAGGCCATATGCATTTCCCACATTTTTTTTGGGCCTACTTGGATGCCAAATATTTGTTTGTGTAGATGGGTTTGTTACTAGAATGAAATGCAAACTAGATTCTGTGTAAGGAGAGGACACTGAGCAGCTGTTTTCACATCTGGACACTGGAGCACTAGTGTGGGACACAAGAACACCATTTTTATTAGGGGGCCACACAGGTGCTCCAGTGTATACTATAGGGGGGTCTCCATCTGTGAAGCTTGTACTAAACAGGTAAAGTATTGCAGCTTGACAAAGACCAATAAAAAAAAATACATCTTGGAATTGCTAAAATAGACAATTGTACCCCACTTCCAAGCAATGTTTCCTATTTATAGTTCTGCCCTCAAATATCTGTGTGCTAATTATACCATTTTTGTTTTACATAGGGGAGAAAAGACTCGGAGGACACCCCTCATCCGAGGAGACCAGAGACCCCCCACCTCTGGAAGAAGGTGAAATACCAGCAACCCAAGCTGAGCAGGAGGAAGAAGAAGATGTGGTGGAGATTGGCACCACAACAGGTGAGTGTCTGTGACCACAGGCTCAGGTAAAAGAGATGGATGGTGGCAGATTTTTGAGACCTGTTTTTGTTTTGTTTCTCTCTTTTTAGGTGATCGTGATGTTGTGGATCCAGAACGTTTCACATCAGAAAGTGCCCAGATCCTGGTCGGGGAGATCATGGGGTGTAATGTCGAACTGCAAAACATACAGCAAAAAATCAATGATGTTATTAAAAAAAATAATAACATCATTGATGTTTTGGGGCGAATTTAAAAGCCCACAAAATCACTTTTTGGATTGTGGTCAAATCTTTTAACTTTTTTTGAAATGTTTTGAAAAGCCAAATTTGGAGGATGCACACAGTGTGCCAACATGTGCTATCTGCCATCACGGGAGATCAATGGACGCGTTTTGGGGGTGCAACCCCTTCCTCAATTATAAAGTAGCGTTGAGGAAGGGCTTGCTCCCCCAAAACACGTCCCTTGATCCCCCTGATGGCAGATAGCACATGTTGACATTCGTAAATTGGTGTGCATCTTCCAAATTTGGCTTTTCCAGGGGTGATTTCCCCCCATCTGAATGCTATATCAAACCCAGTTCCTAAATACTAATGTCTGATATAGCCTTCAGGTTTTACCTAATGTGAACTTTGTAAGTTCAAGTTTTTTGGCTTTCTTGTTGGTTTTACACAGGCCTGTTTTATCTGAAATGGACATTTTGATTTTTGATAATGCTACTGCAAAAATTGTTATACAACAAACATGTTGGTTTGTTTTAAAAACCTTTGGTAAATGCACATGTGATTGTGCAGGTATAAAAAAGTTGCTTACTCAAGAATGTGTGGATTATTGTCTCAACACTACAATACAACACTTTTGGGGTGATGTAATTGCTGTTTTCTGCAAAAATGGGGGTTATTTCCTAAGGGCAAATCCTCTTGGCACTACAAGTGCAGTTTCAGTGCAGTTGCAAGTGCACTTGTAGTGAAATGTGTTTTTGCATTTAGGAAATAACAGCCAACAGTGCTTTGTATAAGGTTACACAATCACGACATTTTCTGTACTCCACACATTTCTGTCAGGGTCAGCTAAAACAAACACAAGCAGTAAATGTCCACCAAGAATTTCTTTTTTTTTTATTATAAAAAAGCTTCACAGATTTGCTGGCATATTGATAGCCCCCCTACCCGCAAAGAACTCCAGGTAGCGTAACCGGACATCACGGGCACTCAGGGAGGGCAAGCCAGGACGGCCACTTTCAAGCGCCGTCAGTGTGGTTTGATGTAGGATTCCGGCCTCAGGCCCAACTGAGCCAGCATAGTTGGCCGAATGTTTCCTTAAAAAGTTATGGAGAACACAGCACACCAGTATAATATGGTTCAGTTTATACTCCGCCATATGGATGGGTGTCAGAAATAGTCGGAACTGGCTGGCCAGGATTCCAAACGTGTTCTCCACCACTCTTTGGGCTCTGGCCAGTCGGTAATTAAAAACCCTCTGTTCCGGGGTGAGGGTCCTCATTGGGAATGGCCGCATCAGGTGGTCCCCCAGCGCAAACGCTTCATCAGCAACGAACACAAATGGGAGTCCTTCCACATTGTCCTCTGGAGCTGGCAAGTCCAAGCTGCCATTCTGGAGATGCCTGTAGAACTCCGTCTGGGCGATGACTCCACCATCGGACATCCAGCCATTCTTCCCCACGTCCACATACAAGAAGTCGTAATTAGCCGACACCACCGCCAACATCACTATACTATTAAACCCCTTGTAATTATAATAGTACGACCCCGAGTTGGGTGGTGGGACGATGTGGACGTGTTTCCCATCAATTGCCCCTCCGCAGTTAGGAAAGTCCCATCGCTCAGCAAAGTGGGAGGCCACAGTCTGCCATTCCTGTGGCGTGGAAGGAAACTGTTGAGGAAAAAACAATAAACATTACTATTTTTGCTCAGAAACATGGCAAGCAGATTATACACAAACATTATGGGTCAACCTCCAGATAGCATTTACTAAGGGGAATTTAACAACGCCAAAGTATAAGGTACACCTATCATATTCCCCCCCCCCCTCATGGGCCATTTCTAACATTATAGGGGGTGTGTGTAAATCTTGGACAGGTAACCCTCTTCACTTCATTGAGAGATGAATGCCTAAATAATGGGTATTACCTTGAACAGCCCCTCCTTAGTTACACTATTGGCAGCCCACTGGACAGGTAAGAAGTGTCTGAATACAAAGATATAAATACACACTGTACACATTTGAGGACATTTGGATATTCTGCTATTACCTATCAAGATAATAATAGGATACAAAAACTTTAAACAGTACCATAGGAAAGTATACAGGCAGGCCCTTGCACTACATGCTTTGGGGAATTCATCCATAAATCTGACCAGTAAATAGATGGTATAGTGTGTATGGGTTTGGCAAAGTCAGCAGATGATTGAGGATAGAGAATTGGGATCAGCCGACTTAGCAGTTGGGGGGAGGGTGGGTTACTAAAAATTATTTGGGGACACCACAAAAAAAGCCTCTGCCACTCTACCTGAATTTAAATCAAAAATAACATTTCCAAACATTTTAGGGGGTGTTTGGGGTAAAGCACTACTATGGAGCTGATAAAATACATTGTTAAGTGACTACATGAGGTGAATATAGGGCAGGAGACACCATGCTGGGGAGGTTAGTGAAGGGCAAATATGTATGAAGGACCTAAAATAATAATTACATAAAAATCCAGCATGCATGAGGACAAAGGGGACATTCACAGCATATTCCAATCATGGTAATTAGGGAATGAGGAAAGAAATACAATATATTAGCAAACATTCAATACAATAAAATGTGATATAAAAGGATAAAAATCTTACCTTCATATACTCCTTCTGCAGGACCTGTATGATGGCAGAACAGGTCTCTGGGATAATGATACCCAGAGCCTGGGGGGAGATGCCTGTCGAGAACTTCAAGTCCTGCAGACTTCTCCCTGTCGCCAAATACCGCAAGGTAGCGACCAACCTCTGCTCCGGAGTGATGGCTTGCCTCATGCAGGTATCCTGCCTGCTGATATAGGGGGTCAGCGAAGCCAACAAACGGTGAGATACGGGGTCCGTCATCCTAAGAAAGTTCCTGAAATCATCAGGATTATTCTCGCGGATCTCACGGAGCAAAGGCATATGAGAGAACTGGTCACGCTGAAGCAACCAATTCTTGGTCCATGAACTCCTCCCCACCCTGTTCATAGACTGGACTTGTGTCAAGGTCAGGACCCCAACACCAAGCCCCCGCACAGCACGAACTCTACAAGGAGTACGCATAGGAAACATGGCTAGAAAACGGTCGGCTGCTCAGAACGAAGTAACAGAACGCACTGAAGAACAGCAAGGCCTGTGAAGAGCGACCTGAAAACCAGTAACGAACGAACAAGAATACAATGACTACCTAAAGTCACGCGGAACTTGCTGCACGCACTGAAGAGCAGATACAAACCCACAAGCACAAACTGAACGGCAGAAAACGATCTGAAAGCCACGAGTCTGAAAAAGCGCGAATCGTCTCTCACCAAACTTTTACTAACACGAGATTAGCAAAAGGAGCCTAAAGGGTGCCGCGCTTGGTTCCGATCAATGATCATGTGTTGAGTTTGGTACTTCCCGATAAGCCAAAGGTGGTGTTTAGAAGCCCACCCCCATCAAACAACTGGTAGCCCCTAGTGTCTGTGATCCACCTATCAACAAACCAATGTTCTTCCAGAAATTGGTTGGATTGTATAGATGCAATAGGTGTGCTGTTTGTTCCATCAATGCCACCAAGGCTAGGAAAACTGTACAATTTACTTCCAGGGGAACAAACCAAGTTTTCCCTATTAAATCCTTCATTACCTGCTCTACTCCCTGTGTGGTCTATCTCCTGACCTGCCCTTGTGGGCTTCATTATGTCGGTCACACTGCACGACCCGTGCAGGTCAGGTTGAATGAGCACATAGGGAATATTAGAAGAGGTTTCAAGGGTCATCCTTTTTCCAGACACCAATAGAGCAGACCAGGAGCCAATAGAGCAGACAGAAGTGGAGGTCAGGGGACAAGCCGAGGTCAGTGCAAGTGGAGTTCAGAGAGTAGTGTATAAAAAAGTTGCGCTAAATTAATTAATCCTTGTGCAAAAAAGAAATGACATACAAAGGCCTGGAATAAATTCCAGATCAAAGGTGCACCCTGAATTCGATCAAGTGATAAACAAATAAATAGATAGTGAAATCAACAGTAGCAACAACTGAAATCAAAAATATACGACAATTAATTAGTCAAAAAAGTGTCCATAAAAGAAATAATGCAATAAGCCATGTCTTCCCTTGAATTATAATGAATAAACTTATAAATGAGAGTAATATGATCCACAGTAGGTATCAGAATCCGGATGGTGAACTTTGTTCTTTAGTGCCAAAAATGAAAGACAACTCAGGTGTACAGCTCTGTATATGATGACCCTTAGAGAGTGAGGTCATACGAGCTGGCAGAAAAAGCCCTCTGTGGGGACATTTGGATCCTCAAATATCTCTGGTCTTTTAGTTGCCTTGGATATTCAGCGGAAGATTTCACTGGATAGCAATGAGTGCTTATTAGCTGGATACCCCAATCTGGAAGAAAAAACACACTCGGACTCCAAGCCACGAGTGAGCAGACAGAGAGGGACTCCGATCGTGTAGTAGGTTTAAAACAAAATATCTTTAATGCTAGAACAAGCAGAAGCTTGTAGCACAGTATGTACAGACATAGTGCATAAAAGGTACATGAATGCATAAAAGCCGGTTAACTAAAACAAACAATAAAATAACCCGTGTGCCGGTTTACATGTGGCGTGATTGCATCAGCACAACGCACCGCCCTACATGCTTCGCAATACCTTGTGTCTTCCTGGGGCACGGGCGACGTGCTGACACATCACTCAAATAGTATCCAGCAGGAACCAAGCCTCGATTTCACTCCAATGCCATATTGGCTATGACAGAAACCAAGCCTCGTTATCATTCTGGTGCCATATTGGAGCTCAGAGAGTGGGTGGACCGCAAGTCTGGACCAAGCCTCAATCTGAGACTCCCATGGAACGCACCAGAGCCAAACCTCAATATAGAATTCCAATAAATCACATGAAGTTTTATATAAACAGAAAATGCATTGGAGTTATATATTGCAAAACCTTAAACAAAACACACTTAACAATAGGACAAGACTAGCGAAGGGTTATCTGTGAAGAATAAATTGCTCAAATGTAGGCACCCCCTTGTACCTCCCTAGATAACAGAAACAATGGCGGGCCATTCAATTGAAGCGATAATCGGGTTTTCTTAAGAGTTATCAATAAATGCATTGATTTCTATATCTGTATTTAAACCATAAGGTTTAAGACATCCCATCTTATATATCCATCTCATTTCGAGCTTTGAAATAGCCCGCCTCTTAGGTCCCCCCCCTCCAATGGAGTCGAAGCTTATCAATCCCCATCATGGAGGTACCTTTCGGATTTTGTTGGTGAACCTTCAAATAGTGTCTGGAAAAAGGATGACCCTTAAAACCTCTTCTAATATTCCCTATGTGCTCATTCAACCTGACCTGCAAGGGTCGTACAGTGCGACCGACATAATGAAGCCCACAAGGGCAGGTCTGGAGATAGACCACACAGGGAGTAGAGCAGGTAATGAAGGATTTAATAGGGAAAACTTGGTTTGTTCCCCTGGAAGTAAATTGTACAGTTTTCCTAGCCTTGGTGGCATTGATGGAACAAGCAGCACACCTATTGCATCTATAAAATCCAACCAAGTTCTGGAAGAACATTGGTTTGTTGATAGGTGGATCACAGACACTAGGGGCTACCAGTTGTTTGATGGGGGGGCCCTCTAAACACCACCTTTGGCTTACCGGGAAGTACCGAACTCAACACATGATTATTTTTGATTATATGCCAGTGCTTGTATATGAGTTTCTTTATAGAGAAATGCTGTTGAGAATAGCGTGTGATAAAGGGGCAAGAGAAGTTGTTGGATTTGCATGCTGAAACTGCAGGTTTCTCTGCCAGTAGAAGATCTCGATCCAACATTCTAACTTCTGCGATTTTATCATTAAGTGCACTAACATCATAGCCCTTATCTTTAAGTCTATCTCTAAGTATTCTGCTCTGAGAGTCGAAATCGTCAATTTTAATACAATTTCTTCTCATGTGAATAAATTGGCTTTTAGGGACTGAATCTAGCCATGAGCTGTGATGGAGTTCAGAGAGTGTTCAAGACAAACCAGGCAAGCCACTGAAATCAGGATACAGAATCACAAGGTCACAGGATACACAGGAGGCTGAAGACAAAGCAGCACTGAGCCAGAGCATTGGCCCAGTTTAAATAGCCTCTTGCAAGAGTGCACATATGCACACACTGTTATGCACATGTGCATTAGCCAGTGCCCAATTCATATGAGCACGAAAGGAAACATGTATTAGCCAGTGAACAGAGGTGCCATCTCTATTGGCATGCCCTTCCTTACAGACCCGCACTCAAGTGGATGTCAAATTGGGAGCAATGACTCTGTCCCTGCAGCTGCTGCATCCCATTTAACATAAATAGGACTGCCTGGGGATGCATGCAACATCTATGCATCCCATGCCTGTGCAGGCCTCGCATGGGTGTATTGCAGCAGATGCGCTGTCCTGTTTCAACTTTACTTTGTTTTTCCAGCAGGAGCCTGGAGCCATCCCAACGACTACTCCTGTCCCACCCTGGTTGTTGCTGGCGATGGACCGAAGTTGCACCTTGCCAACGCAACCCAGCTCATTAACTACTCCTTGGCACGCAACACGCTGAAGGTCTATCGCACTGCTTGGAATACTTACCTCATGTTTTTGGCCTCTTGCCCCGGAGCAGGGTTAGGTAACGTTAGACACGTCCTAGCCTTTATATCGTATTGCTACACGCAGCTGGCCCTTTCTCACAATACCATCAGGCTATACCTAGCCAGCCTCTAAAATGTACCAAGGACTGGATGACACTAAACATAGAGTGTTTCCAGTCCATAGAATCCTCTCGGACGCAGTGAAGAAAGAATGGAAGGACCCTGAGAGAGGCCCCTTCTTTTCCAAAACCCTTAGGAGAAGGTTCCCCTTTGAAGATAAGGAGACAGGGGTATGGAATAAAAAACCCTGTGTTGATGCCACATTCTCGCAGGTCTCCCATCGCACAGACCTAGCATTCGAGTACATGGGGTGCTGAAGGAAGCAATGGATAAAAGAGCAGGCTCCCTCTAGAAAAAAGCATGGTATTCCACATCGGCCATCCTCAAACCCGCTATGGCTTCCACGGTAGTTGCAAGGAACCTAGAATGCTGGGTAGAGAAGTTAAAGAGCTACGTAGAGGCAGGTATGTCATGGAAAGAACTACTGGAGTCCTTTCCATTGATACTGAAGGCAGTAAAATACATGGCTGATGCATCCGCTGAATCAGTAAAGATGTCAGCAAGATCGTCAGTGCTGGTGAACTCAGCCAGGTGTGCGGTCTGACTAAAAACTTGGACTGGTGACACAGCTTCCAAGATAAAATTATGTGGCCTACCCTTTTCAGGTGATCTTCTTTTTGGTACAGACCTTGAAACAGTCTTGGACAGGACAGCCGACAAGAAAAAGGCATTTCCTTCCAAAAAGAAACAACTGATCAAGAAGAATTTTCCTGCTGTTCAACATCCCCACAAAAATAAGGATTAGGACCAGAAGAACCGCTGGGTCTCCCAAAGGGGTAAGGAAGGAGTTCTCTTCAGTTCCCCCCAGACCAGCCCCCTAAGAACAAATGACAATTTTGTCTGCCTTTCACCTACAGTGGGAAAAAACAACTACAAGCCTGTATGTGAAAAACGTCATCTCCCAGGGACACAGTCTGGAGTTCTTCGAACCCCCCCGAAGCAGATCTAATGTCACAACTCTTCCAAAGAACCAAGTAAAAGCTTCTGCAATGATGAACCTGCTGCAGGATCTGATTCAACAGGAAGTTATTATCCGGGTGTCAGGGCTGGGCTCACTCAGCCCTTCCTTCTCTGAGCTGTCGGCTAATTGCCAGCTCCCATCTCTCTCCACAGTTACTCAGCTGTTGTTGATATCCTGTTCGTCTGTCATGCCTACTTAAGCTGTCCAGTCCAGAGGAGCTCTGCCTTCACCTTGGTCAACATCACAAGAAACATCTCCTGCGTTCCTGTTTAAAGACTGGCTTTGCTGACAACCCCTCTGGCTCCGGATCCTGCTTGCTGCTCCACTACTTTGATCCCTGACATCTGGCTTGGCTGACTATCCGTTCCGGTTACTGAACTTTGGCTATGTTTTGACTACGTTTTTTTTTTTTACTTTTATTATTAAACAAGTGTGATTTAACTGTACTTCTGTCTCGGGCTGATTTTATGGTTTCTGACACCGGGTCCCAAAACATCAGGAAGGTCGGGGCTTCTATTCCCACATCTTCTTTGTGAAAAAACCTTTGGGGAAGTATCGGCTGATACTGAACCTAAAAATCCTGAACAGATTGATCCGTTACAAACATTTCTGGATGCATTCCAGACTATTTCATGGCATCCCTAGATCTAAGAGAAGCCTAACTGCACGTCCCGATAGTTTAGGCTTCCCAACACTTTCTCTGTCTGGCTCTCAACCTGGGGACTTCAGTCTGGCATCTCCAATTCAGAGCCCTGCTGTTCGGACTTTCTTCCTCCCCCAGGATTTTTACAAAGATAATGGTGGAAGCCCTGGAGCCTCTGAAGCTTAGAGGGATTACCGTCATTCTGTATCTGGACGACCTGTTGTTCTTCGCAGACTCCAAAGAACAGGTCTTAACAAATCTTCAGGTGTCCCAAGCTCACCCTTAAGAACTTAGGGTGGCTCCTAAATCTAGAAAAATCAAATCTAGAGCCAACGCAGGAGATGAAGTTCCTGGGCTATATGATAAACTCGGTGCTTTAAAAAGTTTCTCTGCCACAAGAGAAGATGGAGAAGATCCAATCTGCGGTGAGACAGATTCAAATGAATCTCTCAGTTTCAGTCTGATCAGCCATGGCAGTTTTGGGGCATCAATCCCAGCCATACAGTGGGCCAGGCTACATTCCGGGCCTCTCCAGATGAATATCCTACAAAAATTATCACACCAGGAGACATTAGAAAAACAGATCAGGCTCACCTTAAACGTAAAACGGGCGCTCTGGAGGTGGAGGAATTCAACCAGCCTGGCAAGAGATCTCTCCTGGGTTTTTCCCATAGACAAGCATCTAACAGACGCGAGTTCTTGGGGTTGGGGAGCCCACCGGGACGGCCAAACCTCTCAGGGGGCCTGGTCCAAAGCAAAAGCCCGAAAGTCCTCAAATTGGCGGGAACTGAAGGCCATTTTTCTTGGACTCCTAATCTTTCAACAGGCAGTAAAGGGATAACATGTACAGGTTCTCTCGGACAATAAAACTGCAGTAGCTTATGTATTGAAACAAGGAGGAACCAGGAGCGGAGGACTCCTGGAACTGGCTAGTCAGCTACTTACCTTGGCAGAACAAAACGTGGCCTCATTGTCAGCAGTCCATCTAAAGGGATCCCAGAATCTGCTAGCAGACCTACTAAGCAGAAGGAGAGTGGCGGAAGAAGAGTGGAGTCTGAACCAAGAAGTCTTCTTGATGATCTTTGAAGCATTGGGCCAACCTCAAATAGATCTGTTTGTGAGCCAACAGAACTCGAAAGTTTAGTCGTTTTTCTCATTCTACTAATCCGTGGCATTACTAGCTGTGCTATGCTTTTCCCCCCTTCCCACTGATACCGCTGATCCTAAGTAAATTCAGGGAAGAAAATACCAAACTGATCCTGGTCACTCCCTTCTGGGCAAAAAGACCCTGGTTTGCAACATTACTAAATCTGGCCGCAAAACCTCCATGGAAGCTGCCGCCCAGAAAGGACCTGCTAACACAGGGGTCCCTGAATTATCCAGAAGCAGACTGGTTACAACTAACTGCTTGGTTTCTGAAGAAGACCTCCTAAAAGCTAAGGTGCTATCAGATAAATTAGTGAAGACCCTACTCTCCAGTAGGAAGGAGGTAACTTGGGCCATATACCTGAAAGTTTGGAAAATAATTAATTACTGGTGCACTTCTAAAAGCCTCCAGGTCAAAAGTTTAGCGTCAGTCTTAGAATCTCTCTATGACGGAATGGAGAAGGGGCTGGCAGCCAGCACCCTGAAAACCCAGGTGGCAGCTCTATCATTTTTTTTCCGAGAAGACTCTATTCAGAGAGGTCTTAGTTTCAAGATTTTTTAAGGCACTTGCACGGAATAGCCCGTTAGCCCTTAAAGTTTTTCCCTTAAAGTTTTTTGGTTTCTGAAGAAGACCTCCTAAAAGCTAAGGTACTATCAGATAAATTAGTGAAGACCCTACTCTCCAGTAGGAAGGAGGTAACTTGGGCCATATACCTGAAAGTTTGGAAAATAATTAATTACTGGTGCACTTCTAAAAGCCTCCAGGTCAAAAGTTTAGCGTCAGTCTTAGAATCTCTCTATGACGGAATGGAGAAGGGGCTGGCAGCCAGCACCCTGAAAACCCAGGTGGCAGCTCTATCATTTTTTTTCCGAGAAGACTCTATTCAGAGAGGTCTTAGTTTCAAGATTTTTTAAGGCACTTGCACGGAATAGCCCGTTAGCCGTTAAAGTTTTTCCCAGTTGGGATTTGTCTGTTGTTTTACAGGGTCTCACCGGAGCTCTGTTTGAACCCTTACAGGAAGCATCCTTTAAAAACGTAGTTCTTAAAACAATTTTTCTGGTAGCCATCATGTCGGCAAGAAGAGTTGTTGACTAAGGGGACCCCCAGGCACGATATTTAAAGGAATATTTCACTTTTATTGTTTCACTTTAAGCGTTCTTAAAATCACTGCTCCTGAAAAAAACTGTAGTTTTTTGCATTGATACATGTCCCCTGGGGTAGTGCCCGGGTCCCCATATACTTTTCATGGCAATAACTTGCATATAAGCCTTTAAAATGAGCACTTTTGATTTTTCATGTTCATGTCCCATAGACTTCAATAGGGTTTGCATGTTCGCACAAATTTCTTGCCTGTTCGCATGTTCTGGTGCAAATCGAACCGGGGGGTGTTCGGCCCATCCTTAATGGGGATGTGATCAGTGTTAGCAGCTGGTCTTTCATTAGTTATCACACACTGTGGGGTTTATTTACTAAAACTGGAAAGTCCAAAATCTGGTGAAACTGCATAGAAACCAATCAGCTTCCAGGTTTTATTGCCAAAGCATAATTGAACGAGCTGAAGTTAGAAGCTGATTGGCTACCATGTATATATATATATATATATATATATATATATATATATATATATACATTTTTTCACAGCATATACACTAAATAGTTTGTTGGTGTATTGGGCAGCTTGCAAGATCTTTTCATTTATTAGGGTGATCACTGATATCTAAACATTTTTTAATTTTAACACAAGGAATGAATTAAGGTAAAAAATGTTGAGGCTTTATAACTGCTTTAAGTTTGCAGTATCTCATAGCATACAATCAGAATCCATCTTATACTATTATTTCCTTATTAGAGTGAATTCTGATCTGCTGCTATGAGTTACTGCACTTAAATAGCTCTTACAATTATAAATTCTTTATTGAATGTTCTCACACGCATAAATCTGTTTTTCTTGTGTCAGTGAGGACTTTTGACCAATGTCAGCGTTTAACATATAAAGTACTTTTTAGAATTTCTAATTGTTTTAATTGGAAGTTGTAGGATGATTGCATAAAAATATATTTTTCATTAGATTTTTTTTCTGTTTACAAAGTTACCAGTAATTGCTGTTGGGATTACTTTTCTTTATAACAAAAGGAAAATTGTTAAAAGCAATGCAGCCAGTTTTCCCAAACAAGAGGGCGGCCATTTGTGCCCCAGTTTGTCAGAATACTGTACAATATGTACTGGTTTCACTGTCATTTTCTTCAGCTGAAGACACAATTTTCTAAGAAAAAAGGCTGCTACTTACTTCATTTAATTATAAATGCAAACAGATCTATAGAGCTGTAGACAGAGCTATAGTCATGTTAAACTTAAAGCGTTTGTAAAGGTGTTTTTTTTTTTTTTTTAAAATAACAAACATGTTATACTTACCTTCACTGTGCAGCTCGTTCTGCACAGAGTGGCCCCGAACCTCGTCTTCTGGGGTCCCTCGGCGGCTGTTTCAGCTCCTCCCCGCAAGCATTCACCACCTTAATGCGAGCTCCCTCGCACGGTGGTGAGTGCTTGCGGGCGCGCTCCCGTGATACAGCCGGCGGCTATAGCCGCTCGCTGTATCACTCGGCCCCGCCCCCCGGCGCGCCGCGTCATCGGATGTGATTGACAGCAGCGCGAGCCAATGGCTGCGCTGCTTTCAATCCATCCACTGCAGCCAATCAGCGGCCAGGGTGAGCGGAGGAACAGATGTCGGGAACGCGAAGCTGACTTTCGAGGTGTCAGGTAAGTAAAACGGGGGGCCTGGGGGCGGCGGTTCTGTCAGAAGTTTTTTCACCTTAATGCATAGAATGCATTAAGGTGAAAAAATTTTTACCTTTACAACCCCTTTAAGTTTTCATATAAGTGATTCTTTATTATCTCATAACTATAACTGCCTTTCATTTGGAGGGACTGTCCCTCTTTTGGAGCCAAATCCCTCTATCCCTATGTCTTCCTCAGTTGTTCTTTCTTGGCCTAATATAAAGATTTCTATGGGACATTTTTTATTAAAAGTCCATGTTCTGTGTACTGTGGGAGACCAGATATAGTGAATGCAGGGTCCATGGTTAAGTAACACTTTGGGGGTTGTTTACTAAAGGCAAATCCAATTTGCACTACAAGTGCACTGCAAGTGCAATAGCTGTAGATCTGAGGGGAACATGCAAGGAAAATAAAAAAACAGCATTTTAGCCTGTACATGATTGGATGATAAAATCAGCAGAGGTTCCCCTCAATTTAGATCTTCCCCTCAGATCTACAGTGACTGCACTTTCAAGTGCACTTGCAGTGCACTTGTAGTGCAAAGTGGATTTGCATTTAATAAATCAACACCTTTAACCATCAAAATTGTTTTACTGCACTAAAGCTTATATCTAACCTTTAAATTATTCTATTTGTTGTTTTAAAATGCCAAAATAAAGGAAAACTAGTGTTAAAAATTGGGTTAAACTAATCATTTTTTGCACATTAATAGTAATGGTTCAGGTTCCCAGAGGCTTAGCAGGGGTGTGTCATTTGCCTTTATACCTCATGTTGAAATGTGTCCCACTTTCCCATCTCAAAATGTTTGGAGGTACTGTATGTTATCTATTCCTGTGTACTGCACTCACATCAGTGGTGTAGGAAGAAAGTTCATGAAGGTCCTTTCCACCTGCCACCAACATCAACATTAGGTACATAATTACCTGTTTCATCCTGCTGCTTACAGAACACACGGATTGACAGTATTAAACAGTGATTTCAGGATTTACAGGGAAATGCAGCATAATGAATGCAGCATTACTTTCGTTTTCAAATTCTGGCCTATTCCTAATGCACATCATGAAGGGGAAGAGGGGAGGGGAAGAGAAATCTTCCTTTTTCTTTCTTTTTTTCTTCCCTTTTCTTTTTTTTTCCCTTTTTCTTTTTGTTTTTTATTTTGAGTAAAGAGGCGCATAAATTTCACTTTATAAAAGCAATGGGACATATACGGTAATACTCGTTGCGACAAGATAGGCTCTTCAGAATCCAGATGTTAGCTAAGCCCTTGAAAATAGGATCCTGGAATGTTAGGGGCCTGGGTTCTCCTCTTAAAAGGCTGGCAGTGTTTTCTATGCTGGAGAGTTGTGGGGTAGATCTGATCTGTCTGCAGGAAACTCACCTAACTAAGGATACCAGCCAGCAGCTACAGATGAAAAAATTTCAATACCAATTCCATGCATTCCACTCCTCTTTTAGCAGGGGGGTGAGCATCTTTGTGAAAGCTGGGGTAAAATTTTCCTGCAGACAGACCAGTATAGATGAGCTGGGTAGATATATTTTTTTATTCTGCTCTATTGATTGTGTCATGTATGTGGTGGCAAACATATACATCCCTCCCCCATTTAATTTGGATATACTGCTTAAACTGCATAAATTTCTGTTGGATAAAAAAGAGTGCCCGATTGTAGTCGTCGGGGACTTTAATGAGGTTCTAGATAGAAAGTTGGATAGATTCCCGATACGACAACTCTCAGAGGAATCAGGGAAGAGCCGTTTAAGTTTATTCCTGGAGGAAGTGGGGCTAGTAGATTTATGGAGGGTGCGAAATCCAGGTGCGCTGCAATATACCTGCTGCTCCGTGTCACACTCCACGCTCTCAAGGATAGACCTAGTCCTGGGAAATGCCAGGGCACTCCAGTTGCTAGAAAAAATAACATACTGGCCAAGAGGTATTTCAGATCACTCCCCTATGGTGGCTACACTAAGAGTAGGAGAGTCTAAGCCTAGGAAGAGTTGGAGCGTGAGCCCACACTGGTTCGAAGTAATTAAAAAATCGGATGGGATTCTCCCCACCTTAAGGGAGTTTGTGGAGTTCAATCAGGGCTCGGTGGCTCCCCCTGTGCTATGGGACACCCTCAAGGCCTTTCTTAGAGGGGTTTTAATACAGCAGATGGCTAAATTTAATAAAGAGGCTAGGAGTGAGGAAGAGGGTACTCTGAGGGACGCTCTCGAGGCCGAAAATAACTTTATTAGAAATCCAACCCCGGAGCTGGAAAGTACTTGGCAAGAGAAACAACAAAAGTATAAATTAGTGGTCATGCAGAAAGTAGAGACTAGGCGCCTTCTTCAGAGACAGGAATTTATGATGGAAGGCGAAAGAGTGGGAAAAACATTGGCTATGCTTGTAAAATCAAATGCAGCTCCATCCACGGTCCTCGCTATTAGATCACAGAGTGGAGATATAACATCAAGCACCCCAGAAATTGTACAAGCCTTCAGGGTTTATTATAAAAAACTCTACTCCTCGCGGAAAAAGGGTAAGGAGGCTATGATGGAGGACTTTTTGGAGGGGCTACCGATTCCTACTATAAGAAAGTGCCATATTAGACTCCCCAATAACGGTGGCAGAACTGCATCAAGCAGTAGCGGGCATGGCAAGCCTTAAGTCACCCGGGCCCCATGGCCTTCCAAGCGAGACATACAAGCAGTATGGTGAAGTGTTGATCCCTGAATTACTAAAAGCTTTGGAGGGGTCACTTGAGGGGGGCCAGTTGCCTGCCTCAATGCTAGAAGCAACAATCACTGTATTACAGAAAGAAGGGAAAGACCCACTGGATGTGGCCGCCTATAGACCAATCTCTCTACTTTGTACTGACGTAAAAATTCTCGCCAAGGTACTAGCAGTAAGATTGAACGGAGTTATTCATAAATTGATTCACGAGGACCAGGCGGGCTTTATAGCCAACAGATCTATGATAAGGGGATGATAAGGGACTATATACAAGATTTTAGTAATAAGAATGATATCATTAGCAGTAATCAGCATGGATTCATGAAGAATCGTTCTTGCCAAACCAATCTATTAACCTTCTATGAGGAGGTGAGTTGCCATCTAGATAAAGGAAGGCCCGTAGACGTGGTGTATCTGGATTTTGCAAAAGCATTTGACACAGCTCCCCATAAACGTTTACTGTACAAAATAAGGTGCGTTGGCATGGACCATAGGGTGAGTACATGGATTGAAAACTGGCTACAAGGGCGTGTTCAGAGGGTGGTGATAAATGGGGAGTACTCAGAATGGTCAGGGGTGGGTAGTGGGGTTCCCCAGGGTTCTGTGCTGGGACCAATCCTATTTAATTTGTTCATAAACGACCTGGAGGATGGGATAAACAGTTCAATCTCTGTATTTGCAGACGATACTAAGCTAAGCAGGGCAATAACTTCTCCGCAGGATGTGGAAATCTTGCAAAAAGACCTGAACAAATTAATGGGGTGGGCGACTACATGGCAAATGAGGTTCAATGTAGAAAAATGTAAAATAATGCATTTGGGTGGCAAAAATATGAATGCAATCTATACACTGGGGGGAGAACCTCTGGGGGAATCTAGGATGGAAAAGGACCTGGGGGTCCTAGTGGATGATAGGCTCAGCAATGGCATGCAATGCAAAGCTGCTGCTAATAAAGCAAACAGAATATTGGCATGCATTAAAAGGGGGATCAACTGCAGAGATAAAACGATAATTCTCCCGCTCTACAAGACTCTGGTCCGCCCGCACCTGGAGTATGCTGTCCAGTTCTGGGCACCAGTCCTCAGGAGGGACGTACTGGAAATGGAGCGAGTACAAAGAAGGGCAACAAAGCTAATAAAGGGTCTGGAGGATCTTAGTTATGAGGAAAGGTTGCGAGCACTGAACTTATTCTCTCTGGAGAAGAGATGCTTGAGAGGGGATATGATTTCAATTTACAAATACTGTACTGGTGACCCCACAATAGGGATAAAACTTTTTCGCAGAAGAGAGTTTAATAAGACTCGTGGCCACTCATTACAATTAGAAGAAAAGAGGTTTAACCTTAAACTACGTAGAGGGTTCTTTACTGTAAGAGCGGCAAGGATGTGGAATTCCCTTCCACAGGCGGTGGTCTCAGCGGGGAGCATTGATAGCTTCAAGAAACTATTAGATAATCACCTGAATGACCGCAATATACAGGGATATGTAATGTAATACTGACACATAATCACACACATAGGTTGGACTTGATGGACTTGTGTCTTTTTTCAACCTCACCTACTATGTAACTATGTAACTATATATCTACGAGCCTGAACATTAGAAGAGCGTTTTTGAATTTACAGTCACCATCGGAGAATGTAGGCTCGAGAGCGTTAATGACCCTCGATGTATCTAAGGCTTTTGATAGCGTGGAGTGGGGCTATATATGATGCGTGTTGGAGAAATTCGGATTTGGCCCGTCCTTTATAAGGTGGATCAGAATGTTATATACCTGCCCTAAGGCAAGACTAAAAATGAACAATGAATTTTCAGATTGGTTTGAGTTGGAAAGGGGGACTAGGCAGGGGTGTCCTCTTTCTCCTTTGTTGTTCGCATTGGCGATGGAACCCCTGGCCATCTCCATAAGGGGAAGCAGTGCGATAACTGGTTTTCTGAGAAAATCGGGTGAAGAAAAAATCGCGCTTTATGCGGATGACATTTTGTTATTCCTGGGGGACTCGAGAAATTCACTACTGGGTGCGATGAGGATAGTGAAGGATTTCGGCAGCTTCTCTGGTTTAGAAATAAACTGGGAGAAGTCCGAGTTCATGCAGATAGATCCCATTAGCGAGCTAATAGCATGCGATATACCCCAAATGGTAGTGGTGGATGCTCTGAAATACCTGGGAATAGTTCTGACGAAGGATCCAACCCTGTATATCAGTGCAAATCTCGTCCCTCTTTTAACAAAACTGAAACAAAAAATAGGAATCTGGAGGCGTCTGCCCCTGTCCGCCGCAGGAGGATGTAGCTTAATAAAAATGGTTTGTATGCCACAATTGCTATACATTCTGCACAATTCGCCAGTCTGGATAGGCAAGAAGTGGTTTAAAAGAATTGATAGCCTCTTTAGGGAGTTGATTTGGAAGGGGAAGCAAGCCAGGATTCGACTTCGAGTGCTTCAGCTTCCCACTCGGGAGGGGGGCTTTGCCCTTCCACACCCCGAGCGCTACTTCTTAGCAACTCAGCTACAGCAGCTGCTGGGATGTGGGATACCGAAAGGCGGCACCCCCAATGGCAAACTGCTATTGCTAAGTACTCCACATAACACTCTAGTTGAAACTCTAGAGGCGGATATGTTCCATGACGATTATCCAACTATCAAGCTGCTAATTAAACTCTGGAAAACTGTCAAGAAAAAGATGAGATATGAAGATCCAACAGTTTATTCTCCTATCTGGAATAACCGTAATTTACAGGAAGTTCTTAAAATAGGCACTTTTGGGGAATGGGTGAATCTTGGCATCAAAAGGCTAAGCCAGCTTTATAATGACACCAAGCTAAAGAGCTTCCCTGAGGGGCGTGGCCAGCCGGAGAGGAAGATGGACGCCTAAGCTCACAGCTCGCCAGCCAGGGGACACAATCCAGCGTAATCGGCCGCAACAACGACGCCATCCACACCCATCCTCACTCCTCACCTTCAGGAGACGACGATGCAGGCATCCAGAAAGAGATTTACCGACCACAGGCCCCAGAAACTGACCGAATTTGCCTATAAGCCGGCGGGCTGGGATATCCAAGATGGCGCCGACCTGGCCGCGCCGCGCGGACCTTACACGGACCTCCCGGATGCCTCCACAGATGACTACACGGATCAAGGTACTGTACCTGACCCATCCCAGACTCTGGAGGGTGACCCCCTCCCCAGCAGCCAAGCCAAAGCTAAAATGCGGCTAGATACGCCGCACCGGTCACAGCACCAGCAAATTGAGGCCCAGGCTCCTACTCCCTTCTCCTTAGACCAGGCCCTGAACTCCTCTATGGCATCCTTCCCTACATCAGGGCAGCCAGTCATGGATACCACACTGAAAGACATGCTGATCTCCCTCCAGACCTCCCTCATGACGGACCTCTCATCCATGTTCCACAGAATCACCTCTAATATTCACTTACTAGATGACAGGGTGACTAACAATGAGAGAGGGATTCAGGCATGCACATCCACAGTTAATGAAGTCATTGACGCCTATGACACAGTCAAAGAAGAACAGGCATGGATGCGGGCCAAGCTGGCCGACTTAGAAGACAGGTCCCGCAGGAACAACATAAAGTTGAGGGGTGTCCCCGAAACCATACTCCCCGCGGACCTGCCGAGATACGCAAAAGAACTGATCCATATTGTGATTCCTGAAGCGTCTCCGCATGATGTAATCATAGATAGGATTCACAGAACTGCCAAGCCTGCCCACCTAGCAACCTCGGTCCCCAGAGACATCCTAATGAGGGTCCACTTCTACCACATTAAAGAGAAACTCCTCATGGGGCTCAGAGCTAAATCACCCTTGCCCGCTCCCTATACTGGCATCCAACTCTTTCCCGACTTGTCCAAGTACACCCTCCAATCGAGAAGACATCTTAACCCGATAACCAAAAGCCTGCAAAACCACAAGCTACAATACAAATGGCGCTACCCCGCAACCATCCTTATTGTACACAATGGCCAAACGCACGCCATTGGGGATCTAGAAAAGGGCCTAAAGCTTCTCCACTCTTGGCGGATAATCCCCGAGTTATCTAAACCACCTCCTTCAGACAGAGGACCCAATACGTCCCGCAACTCGCAAAACCGCAATCCCAACTGAAGGTGTACACATCACTACTACACTTGGCCGCTAACACCCATTATGGCTCCCCTGAGCGCTGGCAACCTGATTCTCTTGCCTTCTCCTCCCGGTATCACTAACTCTCTGTACCCCCTCATAGAGGTTCATACGGTGTTCTTCACCCCCTCTAGAGATCCTTCTACCACTAGAAGCACCACCTCCAACAACTAAACCGAACTTCCCACTACTGGATCATTTTGACAAGCCACACCACCTGTATTATACTATACAAGTTACTGTTCTACCATTGACTTTTTTTCTCCTTTTTTTTATTATTATTACTGCATTCTAACACATTGCTCTATTCGCAGTATTCTAGTCCTATCTTTTATCAGCCGTCCAGACTGCCACGAAGTTATCACTAATCCCTTGACCCAGGATCCTCCTGCAACTACCTCCACTACCAGCCTACTACCGCTACAATCTACCCTCAAGTCTCGTACTTCTACTACCCAGCTGCTGAATCCCAACGCCAGGTACCTCCGGACCTACCCATCAACATCTAACCGTAAGTGTTGTGCACAACTTACACCGCAAGATGCCAATCACCATTCTCTCCTTGAACGCCAACGGGCTAAACCATCCTGCCAAACGTCACTCACTGTGGAAAACCGCCTCGGCTCTCCACAGCGATGTGCTATGTATTCAGGAAACCCACCTGCTGCACTCCAATACACCCTTATGCAACAATCACCAATATCCACACATCTTCCATGCCACACACCCCACTAAATCAAGAGGGGTCATGATAGCATTTCGGAACACTTTAGATTTCCAAATCCTTGATTCATTATCAGACCCAGAAGGTCGGTTTCTTATCATAATCTGCACAATCAACAAAGTAACCTATACCTTAATCAATATATACGCCCCGAATTCACACCAAATGAGATTCCTCCACAAAGTTCTTCGCTCTGCCAACACCATCCAAAAAGGCCACCAGATCATCTGTGGCGACTTCAATCTAGTCCCAGACGTCTTGATGGACTCCACCTCACCGACAAAACGCCGTGACTCTCCTTTAAAGAAATTCATCACCTCCCAGGACCTATACGATGTCTGGAGATGCCACCACGGATCTGAACGTGACTTTACTTTTTTTTCACCTAGACACCGCTCGTATTCAAGAATAGACCTGTTCCTTTCTGACAAATGTATTTTACAAAAAATATCTGATTCTCAGATCCACACCACGACATGGTCGGACCATGCCCCCATATCTATTACAATACAGGACACCAATTTACAACAAAATACGTTTCTCTGGCGTGCTAACAACTATATTATACAAAACGACACATACGCCCCAGAAATATCAAAACACATCACTGAATTCTTCTCCTTGAACAAAGGCTCGGTACCCGACCCTGCCGTGGTGTGGAGCGCTCACAAAGCATTTATGCGGGGAATGTTAATTAAACTTGGCTCTCAGCATAAGAGGAAGAGGACGCAGCAGATAGACAAACTGACAGCCCAGATAGCGACCCTAGAGGACAGGCTCAAAAAAGACCCCCAAGACCCACAGGCCAACCAACTACTAAACCTCAGACAGGAACTTAGAACCCTACTCCTCCACTCCTACGAATTCCTTCACAGGAAAATCAAAGCGTCTACATACTCCACCTCCAACAAAGCTGGCAAGAAACTCTCCCAACGACTAAAAGGTAGACGTACCAAAACTAAAATAACCCAACTCATGCACCCCCATACCCACACCCCCTTAAGCAACCCCCAAGACATAGCTGATGCCTTCAGCACATACTATGAAGACCTCTACAACCTGAAACAGGACCCCCATACCCCACAACCCTCCCAGGACGAAATAGATCACTTCCTCTGTAAACTAAATCTACCCAAACTGACTGAGAAACAACTGACCTCCTTAAATGCCCCATTCACAGACCAAGAAATTAAAAAAACCATAGACTCCCTCCCCAGCGGGAAGGCACCAGGCCCCGATGGAATAACCGGGGAATACTACAAACAATTTTATTCACAGCTGATCCCACATCTTAGTGACCTTTTCAATCATGCTGCCTCCTCTTCTACCTTTTCGCCAGAATATTTAAAAGCGTTAGTTATCACGATACCGAAACCACGTAGTATAACCACATACTATGAAGACCTCTACAACCTGAAACAGGACCCCCATACCCCACAACCCTCCCAGGACGAAATAGATCACTTCCTCTGTAAACTAAATCTACCCAAACTGACTGAGAAACAACTGACCTCCTTAAATGCCCCATTCACAGACCAAGAAATTAAAAAAACCATAGACTCCCTCCCCAGCGGGAAGGCACCAGGCCCCGACGGAATAACCGGGGAATACTACAAACAATTTTATTCACAGCTGATCCCACATCTTAGTGACCTTTTCAATCATGCTGCCTCCTCTTCTACCTTTTCGCCAGAATATTTAAAAGCGTTAGTTATCACGATACCGAAACCAGGGAAACAGTCGAATGTCCCCCAAAACTTCCGTCCCATCTCCTTACTCAACCTCGACCTCAAACTATACGCCAAAACTATAGCGACGAGATTACTCAAAATTATGCCCACAATTATAAACCAAGACCAAACAGGATTCACAAAAGGCAGACAAGCCTCAGATGCCACCAGGAGGATGATTAATCTTATTCACCACGCTGAGTCCACCGGAACGCCTTCTCTGCTCCTTTCCCTGGATGCAGAGAAGGCGTTCGATAGGGTTCACTGGTCCTACCTAGCGTCGGTCCTCCGGAAGTTTGGATTTCAAGGCCAAATTTTCGGAGCCATTATGGCTTTATATTCCAACCCCGAAGCTCAGGTTTACACGGAAGGCATGCTATCCCGACCATTCCCAATTACAAACGGCACCCGCCAAGGTTGCCCCCTATCCCCCCTCATATTCAACATGATCATGGAACCCCTAGCAGAACATATCCGCTCTAATACCGCCATCTCGGGCATAAGGATTGGCCCTCATCACCACAAAATTAGCCTGTTTGCGGATGATGTTATCCTCATCCTCACCAACCCGACTGTTTCCCTGGCAGAAGTACAAAAGATGCTGAATTGGTTTAGCTCGGTATCATATTATAAAATCAATACGACTAAATCCTTCATACTAGACATCAAGGTGGACGCTACTATAAGAAACCTCCTACAAACACAATATTCATTCGCTTGGGCAGACTCTGACATATCATATCTAGGCATACAATTACCGAGAACGACTAAAAAACTCTATACATGTAACTATCTGCCACTCCTCCAAAACATTCAAGCGACCACACAAAACATAGCGAAACACGAACTCTCCTGGACAGGTCGCCTTGCGGCCTTTAAAATGATCTGCCTTCCTCAAATACTCTACTACTTTCGAACCCTACCTATTCCCCTGCCCACCACATTCTTCAGATCCCTCCAGACGCTGTTTAATAAATTCCTCTGGAAAGGAAAAAGACCCAGATGTGCCCACACAAAACTGATCAAACACAGACTGGTAGGGGGCTCGAGCTCAATAGACTTTGAAGACTACCACCTGGCGGCTATTCTGGCCCAACTACCCTGCTGGTTTCACCCATCCTCGTCCACTCTATGGGGCCACATTGAACAATCTTCACTCATTAGACCAAACCTGAAAACATGGCTGCTAAGCGCTCCCCTAGGCGCTCCAATCCCAAAATCCCTATCTCCCACCGTGAAAGCCTCAGCACAGGCATGGAAAAAAGCGGCATCCCAAATGCAATATTCTCCCACCACACCACAATCCCACATCCCCATACAATCCTTACTCCATCTAATGCCAGAAATCTCACTCTCACCTTGGATCCTTAAAGGTATAAATTACATACAAGACATAATACAAGAAAACCACATCAAATCATTTCCTCAACTACAAACCACATACGCCATACCCGCATCCGAATACTTCACTTACCTCCGTATACGCCACTGCCTGCAAACTATACCACTCCCCATCTATAATATACACCCCAAGACTTGGGAATACCTCACCAACCCCGACATTAAAAATCAAAGGGATCTCATATTTTTATAACAACCTTCACCAAAAACGTACCTTTACCAAAATGCCACCCCACCACACCTGGGAAAAAGACCTTGCCACAAATTTTACAGACACACAATGGCAACAAGCCCTCAAGACTATTTACAAATCCACCAAATGCGCGGCCCTATGGGAACTCACACAGAAGATTACACTAAGATGGTATCTGACCCCTGCCCGCATAACATCTTTTAACCCTCAAATCCCTAATACTTGCTGGAGATGTAAATCTTCCACAAGCGACCTACTGCATGTCTTCTGGTCGTGCACCGAACTCCGCAAATATTGGGAAGACACCTTCCACTTAATCTCGACCATCACTCAAATCACGACCCCTCCAACACCGGCCCTAGCGATCCTCAACCTCACTATTGAGGACTTTCCTCACCCCCTCCAATTCACAATCACCCACATCCTCATGGCAGCCAGACTCAATATAACTAGACACTGGAAATCTGACACACATCTGACGCTTACTCAAATCACAGACTTGGTATCACTACACTACAGTTACGAGACCACCACAGCCACAATATCTGGGCAAGCCACTAAAATACGCAAAGCATGGCAACCTTGGACCGACTGGACTAGAAACTGCGCACCCTGCGCACAAAAGAACGGTTATTCTGACCCTCCTTCTTGACCGAGCAATACCTATCACTCCTTAGGAATGTTATGTTACCTTTGTAACTGAAAAGTTTTTTTTTTCTTTTTCCACTGTTTGGAACTTTCGTGTCCACTACAAAAGGGTCCACTTCGCTCCTGTGCCACTAAAGGTCCCACATGGGGTGACACACTTGTGAAGTGGACCGAATACGACCTCTCAGAGTTTTCTTACTGTTAGCATTATACGAAATGACACGATTATTACTTACATTCGTATATACATGTTTCTACTAGATCCCTGTATGTGG